>NC_029776.3:88551809-88562709 GCF_000817695.3 Arachis duranensis
TATCTGATAATATTTATAAAGAATTATTTTTAACTGGATTTTTATTACAAGTCTTCTTGATAAGCCTCAAATATTTTATAGTTACAACTTTGAAGTAGCAGTGAGAACTATTAATACGTTGGTCAGCCCAGATCGTAGTTCCGGTTGTAAGTCCTAGAAAGACAGTGAATCCGTTGGTTAACGAGGGTGGTCTCATAGCTCACAAAGTTCTAACCATAAAATGGCTAGTTTATTGAGAACGATGAGTCGTTTAAATCTAGGAAAAAATAATTCCTTAGTAATAAAGACAGATAATGATGAAGCCTCCACCTCTGGAACTAAAAATGAATTAGAAATAGTCAAATTAGAAAAAAGTTTTCATAATTGGAATATACCTATAGTAGAAAAAGATAAAATATATAAAAAGAGAAACTTCTGGGAAGGAAGAAATTATGAAATCCACATGTTAGAATATTGTAAACCAGGAACGAGTAGTAATAAAATTATCACCATCTTAGAAGAAGATAAATTGAAAGAACATAGCAGTAAAGGATATAACTTCATCCATATAGGATTAATACAAGTAGCTGTAAAACCCAATTTTAGAATAGGAATTAACCTGCCTATATTATTAACTTTAAGAGATACTAGATTCCAAAATTTTAGTGACTCATTAATAGGAATATTGGAAAGTAATTGTCATGATGGACCAGTTTTTTTTAATTGTTACCCAAATTATGCTATGAATCTAAAAAATGAATACACCTGGCAAGCCTTAAAATTACAAGTAACATCTGATGAGACCATTATAAATGAGAAATATGATCCATTCGAAATAATCTATAGAATATATTATAAAATTACTAAAGTTGATTATGACTTTAGAGCATTAAGACAATCCTCAAAAGACGAAATGATAATTATGCATGCAAATCTAAAAAGATCTAATACACAAACACCTAGAAGATTAAGATATGAAGAATTAAAAAGTCGTATGCCTGAAGAATGGATAATACCTGATGGTGTTGAAGAACCACAAATACAAAATACTAGGATAAGAGAAATAATAAGAGAAGGTCCTGATGTTAGAATCAGGATGAATAGGTCCCACTCATTAAGAATTCCTGATAATGTTGAAACTATTAATCATAGAAATTCTATAGATAACTCATCAATAGGAAATATTGATGATATTGTAGGAATTGACAGCAGAAGACCACATATAGCCACTGATGTATATAAATCACCTTCAGAATTTGATCCAAGGGAATCACAAGTTTTATCAGTAATTATAAAGAAAGAAATTTGATCCAAGGGAATCACAAGTTTTATCAGTAATTATAAAGGAAGAACCATTTGAGATTGATAAAGAGTGGATAAGACAAGATTTTAATGCTGATTATAATAAATCACTAAGAGATTGGTATTTTACCAACCATTCAGAAAATGAAGTTATTAGACTAAGAGAACTATTCTATGATTTTATGAAAGAAAATAGAATTAGCTTATACTTCTTTGACTGGTATGTTAATTATTACTCCAAACCCGATAAGAAATTATGTCCTTTAACAAAGCCAACTGTTGTTTGGAAAACAAGCTCAGGATCAGCAATAGAATTTGAATATCCCCCTAAAGAAACTATTAAAATACCAATTGGAAAAGACTTAGAAGTTGAAGCAAGACTCTATAAAGATAGCAATGCAGATGGAAATATAGAAAAAAGAGATATTAAGAAATTACATCAGCAATTAAACTTTACTAATACCATGTTAGATATAATGAAAAATCAGTTAGGAAGAATGGAAAATATGGAAAAAGTTATTAAGGTAGAAAAACCCATAGAAGAACCTATATATAAATTACAAAATTTAGATAATATTAGCTTAAAATCATATAAATTACAAAGTTTAGATAATATTAGCTTAAAATCTAAAGTAGAAACAGAAGTTGAAGAACTAAAAGAAAAACTTAGAAGTATTAGTCTAGGAAAATTAACAATTAATACATTGCAAAAGGAAGAAGAATTAGAACTAAATAAAATATCCTATAAAAGAGATTATCCTAAAACCAGAAATTATTATCCTAGACCATCACCAGTAGATGTAGGCCTAGAAGAACGAACACAATTAGTACAAAATAGTTTTTTAAGATCAGACTTAGTAGAATGGAATATAGATGGATTAAGTGAACAAGCCATTTTAGATCAAATGTGTAATATGACTATGGCTGCAGCTGCCTATAAGATGAGAAAAGCCTCTGATAAAGAAGCAGCAATTACGATAACCCAAGGATTTACAGGACAATTAAAAGGTTGGTGGGATAATTTTCTCAGCCTCCAAGAAAAAGAATTAATTATTAGTAGTATTAAACAAGAAGATCAGTCACCAGACGCTACATCCACGTTAATATATACCATTATTAAAAATTTTGTAGGAGATCCCAGTATTTTTAAAGATAGGATACATACTCAATTAATGAATTTAAGATGTCCAACTATGTCTGATTATAGATGGTATAAAGATGTTTTTATGTCAAAAGTTATGATAAGAGATGATGCACATGCGCCTTTCTGGAAAGAAAGATTCGTAGCAGCCTTACCAAAATTATTCTCTGAAAAAGTATTACAAAAACTACAAACACAGTTTGGGACCCAGATTCCCTATAATTCATTAACCTTTGGACAATTGCATAATATAATAGTACAAACAGGTATAGAAGTATGCACAAATACCAAGATACAACAGAAAATAAAACAAGAAAGTATCACGGGAAAAGAGAGCTAAGCACTTTCTGCTACCAATATGGAATAACTCCTAAAAAAGCACCTAGTGGACAGCATAAAGTTAAAAGAAATTTTTTTTATAAAAAACCTAAATATAATATAGACAAACCCCTTTATTATGAACAGAAATATCAAAAAAAATTACATAAAATCCCTGAAGGAAAACCTAAATTTTCTAATAAGAGAAAACAAGTAACATGTTGGAAATGTAAAAAACAAGGACATTATGCTAATAAGTATACGACAGAACAAAAAATAAATAAAATAGAAAATAAAAAAATTAAGCATGCTTTGACAGTTATACTAATCAATTCAGAGTCAGAAGAAGAATCAAGTTATGAGGGTTCTTCTGAAACTGAAGACTATTTTATACAACAATTAGACTTTATGTCAGAAGAATAGAGCTCAGGAGGAAATAGTGGAAAGGAGGAACAGGATAATAATAATTGTTTAGGAATAGGATTATGTAACTGTAGAAACTGTGAAAAAACTGTAAATGTTTTAACTAAAGAACAAACTTCTACACTAGTCAAAATAATTGACAAGTTAGAAGATACGCCATTAAGGGATGAGTTTATAAGTCAATTAGCTGAATTAGTTAAAAAAGAAGAAGAAAGTAAGCAAGAAATAAGACCAATAGAAATAAAAGAAATTTATAATCGTTTTAAAAACCCACAAGAAGAAGTTTCCGTTAATTCTCTCAAAGAAGAGGTAAAAAGGTTAAAAAGAGAAGTTTCAGAATTAAAACAACAAAACATTAATATGGACTACAGATTACTAAAAATAGAAGGAGAAAACATAATAAAAATCCAAGAACAATCTTCGCAAAATAATGAAGGGACTAGTAATATAACAATTTTCGAGAATTATATTAACCTAGGTACAGAAAATTATATAAATATGTTAACATTATTAGTAAGTCAAAAATGGTTCACTACGATAACTTTAATAGTAGGAGAAGAAAAATTTGATTTAATAGCTATGGTAGATTCAGGAGCTGATGTTAATTGTATACAAGAAGGATTAATACCCACAAAATATTATGAGAAAACTACAGAAAGAGTCTTAATGGCAGAAAATGACAAAATGACTATAGACTATAAGTTATCTAAAGCAAAAATTTGTAAAAATAGGGTATGTTTCGCCACTACATTCTTTTTAGCAAGAAATATATCTCATCAAGTTATATTAGGAAATCCTTTTACTTTATTATTATATCCCTTTAATGTCGACATCGACGGAATAACTTGTACAATAATCCCCAATCATCCTGTCCATTTTGAATTTCTCACAAGACCAAAACAGCATGAACTCAATATGTTACAACACTTATCTACACATGTTAGTGTAATGGAAACAGAAGTAAGGCAAATTAATTGTTTGAGTCTAGAGAAAATTTTACAACACTTACCGTGTCAAGTTAATATTATAGAAAGGAAGACAAGACAAATTAACTACTTAAACCAAGAAGTTACACATAAAAGAATAGAAGAACAACTACAAATCCAGAGATACAAGATAAAATAAAAGCAATTGAAGAAAAAATTAAGACAGAATTATGTAGTTTAAATCCCACAACCTTTCAACATAGAAAATTACATGAAATATCTTTATCATATGAAGATGGGTTTAATGAAAAAGATATACCAACAAAGGCAAAATCGATACATATGAACAAAGAGTATCTAGAATATTGTAAAAAAGAAATACAAGAATATCTAGATAAGGGACTAATAAGGCCTTCAAAATCACCCTGGAGTTGTACAGGCTTTTATGTGATGAAAGCATCTGAAATAGAAAGAGGTGCTCCAAGATTAGTTATCAATTATAAACCTCTAAACAAGGTATTAAAATGATTAGGTATCCTTTACCAAATAAAAGTGATTTAATTAAAAGATTAAATAAAGCAAATATCTTTTCAAAATTTGATTTAAAATCAGGTTATTATCAAATTGCAGTAAAAGAGGAAGATAGATATAAAACAGCTTTTATAGTACCTTTTGGACATTATGAATGGAATGTAATGCCTCAAGGATTAAAAAAATGCCCCTAGCGAATTCCAAGAAATAATGAATAATATATTTTACCCGCATATAGAATTTACTATAGTATATCTTGATGACGTATTAGTATACTCAAAAGGAATAAAGAATCATGTATATCATCTAGAAAAATTCATGGATATTATAAAAGAACAAGGATTAGTTTTATCAGAAAAGAAAATGAAAATTTTTACAACTAAAGTAAGGTTCTTAGGATATGAAATTTATCAAGGAACTATAGTACCTATTAAAAGAGCCATTGAATTTGCAGATAAATTTCCAAATGAAATAACAGACAAAAAATAACAACAAAAATTTTTGGGATGTTTAAATTATGTAGCAGAATTCTTACCGGGAATCAGAGTTACATGCGAACCTCTTTATAAAAGATTAAGAAAAAATCCACCTCCATGGACAAAAGAAATGACTTCTATAATAATAAAGATAAAAAATGCAATAAAAGAAATACCTTGTATAAGTATACTAGATCCATTGGCTAAATTAATTGTAGAAACAGATGCATCAGAATTAGGATATGGAGGAATTCTTAAACAAATACCTCCTAATAACTCAAAAGAACAAATAGTAAAATATCATTCAGGAATCTGGAACCAAGCTCAAAAGAACTACCCCACAGTCAAAAAAGAAATACTTGCCATAGTATTATGTGTTTCAAAATTTCAAGAAGATTTATTTAATAAAACCTTCTTAATAAGAACTGATTGTAAACCAGCTCCAAATGTTTTAGAGAATGATGTAAAAAATTTGGTTTCAAAACAAATATTTGCAAGATGGCAAGCCATTTTATCATGCTTCAATTTTACTATTGAACATATAAAAGGAGAACTAAATTCACTCCCTGACTTCGTTACTAGAGAATTTTTGCAGGGAAAGAATGGAACAAAAAGCAGCATCTAATGAAGATTATGGTCAACCTTTTGATCAAATAAAAGAAACGAAATTTCCTATTACTGCTGTACCAGCAAAACAATTATCATTAAGCCCTATGACAATGTCACAGGTTGTAAAAGCTGCACCATCATCGTCATCACCTTCTAAGAGCCCTTTAATTACTACTAATAATAAATTCACATTACTACAACCCTCTGACCTCTATAATACTCAACCCTTGAAAGAACAATTTCCTTACTATGAAAAACCAATCCTATAAAGATATTAACCATTGAAAAAGAGTGGTTCAAAAAAGACAGAAAAACCCTATACAAGACCATTTTCCCAAATACTTTCCATTATATTCCTATTAACCCACAAAAAACCCAAAAATTTTATGAATTCATATTAGTAGACACCGGATCCATTGAGTTAACACATTACAGAGATTCCAACACCAAGCAGCCTATTTATTCAAAAATAAAAATTATAAAAATATTATCCTTGCAAGATTGGGAAATACCCCCATATCAGTCTAAAAGCTTCTCATTAAAATTTGAATCTCAGAACTATACCTACTATGATTACCAAGAAGCTTGGAATTATGTTTTATTTATATCACCAAATCCCCATTCTTGGTTCATTTGGTTCAGAAAGGGGATATCATTACAATTTCCCAAATGGTTTCAAGCATGGTTCCAGAACTTTGGACCAATGGAAGCTTTCTTCCCAAAAGAAGCCAGTATGGCGTATGAATACTTTAAAAGCAAGTCATCATTCCTACAAGAATATAAGTTCATTTCATTCATAGCAGCCATGGGAATAAGCTGGATTATGACATGGGAATATGATTCAGCAGCATATGAAGAATCTCCAAGCATACAATATCTAGTAAGAGTAATAAAAATTAAATGGTGGAACAAATATGATATAAATTTACTAAGAAGAGCAGCTATTGATCAATGGTTAACAACATCACAAAAGCATCCAGCAATAACAGCCTCAAGCACCACCAATGAACAAATAGCTTATAAAAAAGAGACCCAATTCTTAGCACAAAAGAGACAAATTATGGCAACCCTAGCTGCAGCAACCTCAGAAGAAGATATCCAAAACTCTCTACAAGCAATACAGACCGTACCTCTTGGAGAAGACGAAGAGGTCCAGTCCAGTCCAGCTCATTACTATCAAGACTCTCAAGACCCATTTGAGATGTAACAAGTAATGTATATGCAATCAATGTAAAAGCCCAATCATAAAAAAAAAGTAAAAAGTAAAAAGTAAAAAAGTAAAAGTAAAAAGTAAAAGCAAATAGTGAATGTCGGCAAACAGTAAAAGCAAACAGTGAATGTCGGCAAACAGTAAAAGCAAACAGTACTGTCGGCAAACAGTACCCAAATAGTCATCATTTGGGGTCTATAAATACCAAAGGCCTCACTCATTCAAGATCATCAAAAACTTGAAAGCTCAAGAAATCTCTCTACTCTTATATCTCCTTACTTTATAAATTCTCCAAGTATTTGTAATCATCTTCAAGAAGTGTATCAACTCTGCAAGCAATAAAAGTACAAGTTCATCTTTGTAAGCTTACTATCTTTCTTTTATTTATTTTCTCAGTTATTATTCTTATACCATGAAAGAGTTTATAAAAGGCTTAAATCTTTAAAATTAGTTAGAAGAAATATCAAAACAAGATTAATGGCAATAGATAGAAAAATAAGAGAACTAATAACTGAATCTTCGAAATTAAAAGTAGAAATAAAAAAGATGGACAAGAAAATAATCAGAACCAAAAAGCTTCTACAACAAATTAAAACCAAAAAATCAGTAAAAACCACTAGACAAACTATTAAGAATAAATGCATTCATTATGCTAGAAGGATGCATTACTTACATGTACAAAGCATGAGACAACTTTTAGAGATAGAATCAAGCATGTATATAACGTTCAAAGAATGGATGGCAATTCCCAACTTACAGTACCCGTACAAGATCTAGAACTTCAACCTTTACAAGAACCTCAACCTTTATAAGAAACAAATCAACCTATAATAGCCCAACCTTTACAAGTGGTATCTGATATCTGATAATATTTATAAAGAATTATTTTATAACATTTATAAAGAAATTATTTTTAACTGGATTTTTATTACAAGTCTTCTTGATAAGCCTCAAACATTTTATAGTTACAACTTTGAAGTAGCAGTGAGAATTGTTAATACGTTGGTCAGCCCAGATCGTAGTCCTGGTTGTAAGTCCTAGAGAGGCAGTGAATCCGTTGGTTAACGAGAGTGGTCCCGTAGCTCACAAAGTTCTAACCATAAAATGGCTAGTTTATTGAGAACGATGAGTCGTTTAAATCTAGGAAAAAATAATTCCTTTGTAATAAAGACAGATAATGATGAAGCCTCCACCTCTGGAACTAAAAATGAATTAGAAATAGCCAAATTAGAAGAAAGTTTTCATAATTGGAATATACCTATAATAGATAAAGATAAAGTATATAAAAAGAGAAACTTCTGGGAAGGAAAAAATTATGAAATTCATATGTTAGAATATTGTAAACCAGGAACAAGTAATAATAAGATTATCACCATCTTAGAAGAAGATAAATTGAAAGAACATAGCAGAAAAGGATATAACTTTATCCATATAGGATTAATACAAGTAGCCATAAAGCCTAATTTTAGAATAGGAATTAATCTGCCTATATTATTAACCTTAAGAGCTACCAGATTAAAAAATTTTAGTGATTCATTAATAGGAATATTAGAAAGTAACTGTCATGATGGACCAGTTTTTTTTAATTGTTACCCAAATTATGCTATGAATCTAAAAAATGAATACACCTGGCAAGCCTTAAAATTGCAAGTAACATTTGATGAGACTATTATAAATGAGAAATATGATCCATTCGAAATAATCTATAGAATATATTATAAGATTACTAAGGTTAATTATGATTTTAAAGCTTTAAGACAATCCTCAAAAGAAGAAACAATAATCATGCATGCAAATCTAAAAAGATCTAATATACAAAGACCTAGAAGATTAAGACATGAAGAATTAAAAAGTAAAATGCCTGAAGAATGGGTAATACCTGATGGTATTGAAGAACCACAAATACAAAATACTAGGATAAGAGAAATAATAAGAGAAGGTCCTGATGTTAGAATCAGGATGAATAGATCCCACTCATTAAGAATTCCTGATAATGTTGAAACTATTAATCATAGAAATTCTATAGATAACTCATCAATAGGAAATATTGATGATATTGTAGGAATTGACAACAGAAGGCCACATATAGCCACTGCTGTATATAAATCACCTTCAGAATTTGATCCAAGGGAATCACAAGTTTTATCAGTAATTATAAAGGAAGAATCCAAGAGAATCACAAGTTATGACAGTGATTATAAAGGAAGAACCATTTGAGATTGATAAAGAGTGGATAAGACAAGATTTTAATGCTGATTATAATAAACCCCTAAGAGATTGGTATTTCACCAACCATTCAGAAAATGAGGTCATTAGACTAAGAGAATTATTTTATGATTTTATGAAAGAAAATAGAATTAGCTTATACTTCTTTGACTGGTACGTTAATTATTACTCCAAACCCGATAAGAAATTATGTCCTTTAACAAAGCCAACTGTTGTTTGGAAAACAAGCTCAGGATCAGCAATAGAATTTGAATATCCCCCTAAAGAAACTATTAAAATAACAATTAGAAAAGACTTAGAAGTTGAAGCAAGACCCTATAAAGATAGCAATGCAGATGGAAATATAGAAAAAAGAGATATTAAGAAATTACATCAACAATTAAACTTTACCAATACCATGTTAGATATAATGAAAAACCAATTAGGAAGGATGGAAAATATGGAAAAAGTTATTAAGGTGGAAAAACCCATAGAAAAACCTATATATAAATTACAAAGTTTAGATAATATCAGTTTAAAATCTAAAGTAGAAACAGAAGTTGAAGAATTAAAAGAAAAACTTAGGAGTATTAGTCTAGGAAAATTAACAATTAATACATTACAAAAGGAAGAAGAATTAGAACTAAATAAAATATCCTATAAAAGAGATTATCCTAAAACCAGAAATTATTATCCTAGACCATCACCAGTAGATGTAGGCCTAGAAGAACGAACACAATTAGTACAAAATAGTTTTTCAGGATCAGACTTAGTAGAATGGAATATAGATGGATTAAGTGAATAAGCCATTTTAGATCAAATGTGTAATATGACTATGGCTGCAACTGCCTATAAGATGAGAAAAGCCTTTGATAAAGAAGCAGCAATTATGATAACCCAAGGATTTACAGGATAATTAAAAGGTTGGTGGGATAATTTTCTCAGCCTCCAAGAAAAAGAATTAATTATTAGTAGTATTAAACAAGAAGATCAGTTACCAGACGCTACATCCACATTAATATATACCATTATTAAAAATTTTGTAGGAGATCCCAGTATTTTTAAAGATAGGATACATACTCAATTAATGAATTTAAGATGTCCAACTATGTCTGATTATAGATGGTATAAAGATGTTTTTATGTCAAAAGTTATGATAAGGGACGATGCACATGCACCTTTCTGGAAAGAAAGATTCGTAGCAGCCTTACCAAAATTATTCTCTGAAAAAGTATTACAAAAACTACAAACACAATTTGGGACCCAGATTCCCTATAATTCATTAACCTTTGGACAATTGCATAATATAATAGTACAAACAGGTATAGAAGTATGCACAGATACCAAGATACAACAGAAAATAAAACAAGAAAGTATCACGGGAAAAAGAGAGCTAAACACTTTCTGCTACCAATATGGAATAACTCCTGAAAAAGCACCTAGTGGACAGCATAAAGTTAAAAGAAATTTTTTTTATAAAAAACCTAAATATAATATAGACAATCCCCTTTATTATGAACAGAAATATCATAAAAAATTACATAAAATTCCTAAAGGAAAACCTAAATTTTCTAATAAGAAAAAACAAGTAACATGTTGGAAATATAAAAAACAAGGACATTATGCTAATAAATGTACAACAGAACAAAAAATAAATAAAATAGAAAATAAAGAAATTAAACATGCTTTAACAGCCATACTAATAAATTCAGAATCAGAAGAAGAATCAAGTTATGAGGATTCTTCTGAAACTGAAGACTATTTTATACAACAATTAGAC
>NC_029776.3:88563018-88565098 GCF_000817695.3 Arachis duranensis
CCGAGAATTATATTAACCTAGGTACAAAAAATTATGTAAATATTTTAACATTATTAGTAAGTCAAAAATGGTTCACTACGATAACTTTAATAGTAGGAGAAGAAAAATTTGATTTAATAGCTATGGTAGATTCAGGAGCTGATGTTAATTGTATACAAGAAGGATTAATACCCACAAAATATTATGAGAAAACTACAGAAAGAGTCTTAATGGCGAAAATGACAAAATGACTATAGACTATAAGTTATCTAAAGCAAAAATTTGTAAAAATAGGGTATGTTTTGCCACTACATTCTTTTTAGCAAGAAATATATCTCATCAAGTTATATTAGGAAATCCTTTTACTTTATTATTATATCCCTTTAGTGTCGACATTGACGGAATAACTTGTACAAGAATCCCCAATTATCCTGTCTATTTTGAATTTCTCACAAGACCAAAACAGCATGAACTCAATATGTTACAACACCTATCTACACATGTTAGTGTAATGGAAACAGAAGTAAGACAAATTAATTGTTTGAGTCTAGAGAAAATTTTACAACACTTACCGCGTCAAGTTAATATTATAGAAAGGAAGACAAGACAAATTAACTACTTAAACCAAGAAGTTACACATAAAAGAATAGAAGAACAATTACAAACTCCGGAGATACAAGATAAAATAAAAGCAATTGAAGAAAAAATTAAGAAAGAATTATGTAGTCTAAACCTCACAACTTTTCAGTATCGGAAATTGCATGAAATATCTTTACCATATGAAGATGGGTTTAATGAAAAAGATATACCAACAAAGGCAAAACCGATACATATGAACAAAGAGTATCTAGAATATTGTAAAAAAGAAATACAAGAATATCTAGATAAGGGACTAATAAGGCCTTCAAAATCACCCTGGAGCTGTACAGGCTTCTATGTGATGAAAGCATCTGAAATAGAAAGAGGTGCTCCAAGATTAGTTATCAATTATAAACCTCTAAACAAGGTATTAAAATGGATTAGGTATCCTTTACCAAATAAAAGTGATTTAATTAAAAGATTAAATAAAGCAAATATCTTTTCAAAATTTGATTTAAAATCAGAATATTATCAAATTACAGTAATAGAGGAAGATAGATATAAAACAGCTTTTATAGTACCCTTTGGACATTACGAATGGAATGTAATGCCTCAAGGATTAAAAAATGCCCCAAGCGAATTCCAAGAAATAATGAATAATATATTTTACCCGCATATAGAATTTACTATAATATATCTTGATGACGTATTAGTATACTCAAAAGGAATAAAGGAGCACATATATCATCTAGAAAAATTTATGAATATTATAAAAGAGCAAGGATTAGTTTTATCAGAAAAGAAAATGAAAATTTTTACAACTAAAGTAAGGTTCTTAGGATATGAAATTTATCAAGGAACTATAGTACCTATTAAAAGAGCCATTGAATTTGCAGATAAATTTCCAAATGAAATAACTGACAAAAAATAACTACAAAGATTTTTGGGATGTTTAAATTATGTAGCAGAATTCTTACCTGGAATAAGAGTTACATGCGAACCTCTTTATAAGAGACTAAGAAAAAATCCACCTCCATGGACAAAAGAAATGACTTCCATAAAAATAAAAATAAAAAATGCAGTAAAAGAAATACCTTGCATAAGTATACTAGACCCATCGGCTAAATTAATTGTAGAAACAGATGCATTAGAATTAAGATATGGAGGAATTCTTAAACAAATACCTCCTAATAACTCAAAAGAACAAATAGTAAAATATCATTTGGGAATTTGGAACCAAGCTCAAAAGAACTACCCCACAGTCAAAAAAGAAATACTTGCCATAGTATTATGTGTTTCAAAATTTCAAGAAGATTTATTTAATAAAAACTTCTTAATAAGAACTGATTGTAAAGCAGCTCCAAATGTTTTAGAAAATGATGTCAAAAATTTGGTTTCAAAACAAATATTTGCAAGATGGCAAGCTATTTTATCATGTTTCGATTTTACTATTGAACATATAAAAGGAGAACTAAATTCACTCCCTGACTTTCTTACTAGAGAATTTTTGCAGGGAAAGAAT
>NC_029776.3:88571598-88574635 GCF_000817695.3 Arachis duranensis
TGCTAAAGGACCACCTGAAAGTCTAACTGAATTAGGAGCAGCAAAACCAGGTAGGGTGTCACGAAATTAATCTTGATTATTTGTGTTTGAGATGTGTGAATGTTGTATTATTTGGTTGTGCTAAAAAATTGGTTGCATATATGATTGATTCTTGGTGAAAATTTGGTGAAATTTTGATGAAATTTGATGAAATTCAAGCTTTAAAGTTCATGTTCTTGGGCAGCTGGAAAAACGAAACCCTAAGCTTAAATTGAGGGTCAATTTATGTTGAAATCATGTAGAAAAGATGGGGTTTTAGTGGCTGCAAATTTATTATGAATTATGGTAAAAATCGGTTGCTGAAAAGACTGAAAAACGGGTAAAAACAGAGAAAGAATCTGAAGAATTTATGAAGAACATGAAGAACACTTTGAGTGTGGTGAAGAACATTGAAGAACACCTTTTAGATCTTAGAAAGGGCAAGGAAGTAATTATTTTGGTGTTTAAGGGGTTATTTGGTAATTTCTGAAAGTTAGGGTGGTTAAAGTAGAAATATTAAAAGTTACCGGGGTAAAAAGTGAATTTTAAAGGTTAAAGGTTAAAGTGAGTTAACTTTCGAAAATTTAATAATAAAATAATAAATAATAATAAAATATTAAATAATAATATTTAATTAAAAATAATATTTTAATAAAAATAATAAAATAATGCAGAAAAAGCAGTTTTCTGTAAAAGCTTTAGAAAGACAACTTTAAGCGCAGAATCTCATAATTACCTTCATAAAACACTTAGGGAGTGGTAAAAACATGTTAGTGAGGCAAACATAAATAAAAGATAAAAAGTTAAAGAAGAGATAAAAATCGAAGAAAAAGTCTGTAAAATTTTAATGACAGAAAAACAGACAGAGACTAGTGAACAAACTAGGGCAACATAGTTAGTCTTTGAGTTGCGACTAGGGTTAGGTATTATATGAAAAGTTAAACTGTTTCAATATAGACTTAATGAACCTATACTTGGGACAGGCTAACTATTCATACCGAAATTTACATAAGTCTTAAAAACACACGTTAAACAGAGAAATAAGAGCAGAGTAAAGAGACTAAGAGCGGAATGCTTATCGAAGAGTTTTTTTGTTGCTTGAGGCAACCCAAGAGATATTGTTTGCTTATTCACTGCTTAAAGCAACCCAAGAGCTTCTGTAGGGAAACTAGGATACCTACAGCAATTTTCCGTTCCCAAGAGTATATTTCCTGCGAGTAGAAAGCAGAGGCTGTTTCAATAGAGCTGCTAATAATTATATGCGCATTTATTTGAACGGAAAATCGTATCCGGGAAATCGGGAACTCGTGACCGGATAAATGTCGGAAATGCAGGTGCTAACCGACACATGAGCTCATGGCCTGTACTAGGACTAGACATGCATCATTCTTGTCTGCGCATCACTCTCTGTTGCATTCCTTTCTGTGTGTGGTCTGTTTCTTTATGTTTGTCTTCTTACATACTATTTTCGTGTTCTATTTTCTTGTATTCTTCTGTTTGTGTTCTACACTCTGTTGTCTCTACTTTTTATTTCTATCTTTATCTTCTGTTTACTGTTTCGCTATATTATGTTATTCGTCTGCTAATCGACCCCAAATAAATGAACGTAACTAACAACCCCGACCCTACTAAGGACTCCCCAGTTCTTACCCATTCTCTCCAGTACAGGAAAACATTGCAAATAATAATAACAATCACAGAAGTATTATTATTAGTAATTCTTATACATAGGAAGCTCAAATTCATTAACATTACAATATACCAAATAACAACTCAACGACAACAAATCCAACATAACCCATTAAAATTCAAAAATTCACAACAATTGATCATCAAACAATTCCCAATCCACATAATCAATCAATATCACTAATCAACAATTCCAAATCACAATCTCAACCGTTCCAATCACAATTTCAGCCACAATTCAATATTCACATAATCAATCAATTACTCACAGGTATTAAATCTATTTGCAGTTACTCAATAAACCTTGTAGGCATTCTTAAATTAAAAGCGTTTACACAAGTTGCTCTGATACCAACTTGTAACGACCCAACTCCCAGTATGCCATGGTCATACAAGAAGCTAAGTGTTACTAACTTATCCTTTCTAATTATTATTTACTATCTAATATAGGAGCCTGTTCCTTGTTAGAGCGATGCCAATTTTACGAGTAACCTTTTTTTTTTGTTGCGGATGTTCAGGTAAAGTAAACAAGCATACAATGAGAGTAATAGAAAAGTGGCATAAAGAAATATAGAAACACAGCTGATAATATACATCATGTACACTATAACAAAACATGTAGCGTTTACACAAGATCAAGTCAGTTTACATCCTCGTCATCCTACGTAGCTAATATTTATACGACACTCCCAGGGCCTGGCCCATACAAAAAGCCGCTAAACTGGCACCCAGGCTAGCCTAACCACTATATAGCTCCTAGCTCTCGAGTGTACTAACACAAGTGAGAGACTAACTATCAGATAATGTTAGACTAGAGTGTCATCAAAAGAATGCCCCTTCCGCAGTCAAACTATATCTACACGTGGCCGTTCGGAGAATCGCCGTGAGGCTCGTCCATCTCCTCATCCTGCTCTATCTCTATCTCAGGATCCTCCTCCTCATCATCATCCGCAGCTACAACTATACCCTCAGATCCACCAGAAACACTGCTGTCACTATGTACAAAACCATTCGCGACCACAGGTCCGTTCGCGTATATAGGAGCTACCCCATCATTCGGTAGTGCCAGCTCATCAGGCTGTGGAAAGTCAGGGATCGGCTCAGGGGGAAGGTCCCACTCTGGTGGTATCACAGGTACGTAGTCCCCAGCTAACTCGGGCTCATCAGGAATGATAGGCTCAGGTTCCATCTCATTCAAAGGTTGAGCTGGTATAGCGTGCTCGGGGTCATCAGGAAAAGGATGTACAGGTGCATCAAGATGTAACCAGGATAAGGGAAAGTCGTAAGGAGCATCAGGGTCAAAATGCGGGCTAGACAGAGGATGTTGAAA
>NC_029776.3:88574686-88575519 GCF_000817695.3 Arachis duranensis
TAACTGTGATGTACCGGATCCTCGTAGACGTAAGGGTCCTCGAACTCATAGAAGATCACGCCCGTCTCCATCTGAGGGGGAGGAAGGGAGAGAAGGGGTAAGAACTGGGGAGTTCTTAGTAGGGTCGGGGTTATTAGTTACGTTCATTTATTTGGGGTCGATTAGCAGACGAATAACATAATATAGCGAAACAATAAACAGAAGATAAAGATAGAAATAAAAAGTAGAGACAACAGAGTGTAGAACACAAACAGAAGAATACAAGAAAATAGAACACGGAAATAGTATGTAAGAAGACAAACATAAAGAAACAGACCACACACAGAAAGGAATGCAACAGAGAATGATGTGCAGACAAGAATGATGCATGTCTAGTCCTAGTACAGGCCATGAGCTCATGTGTCGGTTAGCACCTGCATTCCCGACATTTATCCGGTCACGAGTTCCCAATTTCCCGGATACGATTTTTTCCGTTCATAAATGCGCATATAATTATTAGCAGCTCTATTGAGACAACCTCTGCTTTCTACTCGCAGGAAATATACTCTTGGGAACGGAAAATTGCTGTAGGTATCCTAGTTTCTCTACAGAAGCTCTTAGGTTGGTTTAAGCAATAGATAAATAAATATTATCTCTTGGGTTGCATTAGGCAACAAATAAGCAAACAATATCTCTTGGGTTGCCTCAAGCAACAAAAAACTCTTCGATAAGCATTCCGCTCTTAGTCTCTTTACTCTGCTCTTATTTCTCTGTTTAACGTGTGTTTTTAAGACTTATATAAATTTCGGTATGAATAGTTAGCCTGTCCCAAGTATAGGTTCATTAAGTCTATA
>NC_029776.3:88575616-88698373 GCF_000817695.3 Arachis duranensis
AGATTCTGCACTTAAAGTTGTCTTTCTAAAGCTTTTACAGAAAACTGCCTGTTCCGCATTATTTTATTATTTTTATTAAAATATTATTTTTAATTAAATATTATTATTTAATATTTTATTATTATTTATTATTTTATTATTAAATTTTTGAAAATTAACTCACTTTTACTTTTAACCTTTAAAATTCACTTTTTACCATCTGTAACTTTTAATATTTCTACTTTTACCACCCTAACTTTCAGAAATTACCAAACAACCCCTAAAACACCAAAAATTTTACTTCCTTGCCCTTTTTAAGATCTAAGGCCTGTTCTTCATTGTTCTTCATCACACTCAAAGTGTTCTTCATGTTCTTCATAAATTCTTCAGATTCTTTCTCTTTTTTTACCCGTTTTTTAGTCTTTTCAGCAACCGATTTTTACTATAATTCATAATAAATTAGCAGCCACTAAAACCCCATCTTTTCTACATGATTTCAACACAAATTGACCCTCAATTTAAGCTTAGGGCTTCGTTTTTCCAGCTGCCCAAGAACATGAACTTTAAAGCTTGAATTTCATCAAATTTCATCAAAATTTCACCAAATTTTCACCAAGAATCAATCATATATGCAACCAATTTTTTAGCACAGCCAAATAATACAACATTCACACATCTCAAACACAAATAATCAAGATTAATTTCATGACACCCTACCTGGTTTTGCTGCTCCTAATTCAATCAAACTTTCAGGTGGTCCTTAAGCACTTTTTCCTCCTAAATCACACCAAGAAAACACATATTTAACCATGATTCCTTGAAACCGAATCAAAAGAGAGATGGTGCAGCCAACTCACCTTGATCCCAGCCTTGATAAGTCATATGATCATGTTGAGAAAGAAGAGAGGATCATTTTGGTCGGATTGGAATTTTGATTTGAGTTTTAGTTCAGCAGAAATCAAGCTTTGAAGATTTGGAACTAAGAACTTCTCTCTCTTTTTCTCTCTACCTATTTTCGGCCACAAAGTAAAAATGAGCCAGCCTTGGGGGTTTTGGGGGTGTAGGGTGAGTTGTGATTGGTTGGCTTGGAGGTGGATTAAAATAATATTAAAATATCTCAGGTGTATAACTACTAAAACTAGGTGTATCGGAACACTTGCAAAAACATCTCTAAAAATTATTTTCTGAGCTATGCACCAGTAAACTGTGAACCCGGTTAAACCGATTTTCTGTTTTTAACTAAAACTGACCAGGTAACCTTATAATATCATTCAAGAAGCTTCTAATACTCATATAATGATGATATTACCCTATTATCTCTCTTCTCTCATGAATCGAGTCCGGTTCGTCAAACTGAGACTATTTACGAAAAATCGGATCAAAACTCCTAACCGATACGGTTCAAAAACTATGTTCTTCATAACTGCATTATCGAGCTTGCCTCATAAAAAGTTCTAGCTTAAAGATGACATAATGACAATTAGGATTGAGATACTTGATAATATATCAGAGCTTCTCCCTTACTGATCCTCCGGAGTTCTCCGTACTTTCAGAAAAGATCTCGCGTACTCGAAAACCGGGGTTGTTACATTTTACCCTCCTAAAAGAAAATTTTGCCCTCAAAATTTCAGTTACCTGAGAATAGATGCGGGTAATCAGCTTTCATCTTATCCTCCAGTTCCCAAGTGTGTTCTTCTTCTCCTCTTTGTCCCCAAGCTACTTTGACTAAGCGAACAGTCTTGCCTCTCAGCTGCTTATCACTTCTTTCTACGATCTGAACTGGTGATGCTTTATATGTCAAATCGTTTCGTAACTGTACTGTCTCTGGTTGTAAAATGTGACTCTCATCGGGAATATATCTCTTAAGTTGTGAGACATGGAAAACATCATGAAGGTTTGACAGATATGGAGGGATGGCTACTTGATAAGCTACTAGACCGACTCTTTTAAGTATTTGGAAAGGTCCTATGTATCGAGGGTTAAGCTTTTTATTCTTAAGGGCTCTACCTATTCCAGTAGTCGGGGTTACTTTAAGAAAGACATGGTCTCCCTCACTAAACTCTAAGGGTCTACGTCTATTATCGGCATAGCTCTTTTGACGACTCTGTGCTGTCTGGATCTTCTGGCGAATCCCCTTTATCTTCTCAGTAGTTTCTTGCACTAAATCTGGACCCAAGACACTAGCTTCTCCATCATCATTCCAACACAATGGTGTCTGACATCTCCTTCCATAGAGAGCTTCATATGGTGCCATCCCGATACTTTGTTGGTAACTATTGTTGTAGACGAACTCGACCAACGGCAAATATTTATCCCAACTACCTTGGTTATCCATCACACAAGATCTTAGCATGTCTTCCAATGTCTGGATTGTCCGCTCTGATTGTCCATCTGTCTGAGGATGGTATGCTGTACTCATATGCAATTCTGTTCCCAATGCTTTCTGGAAAGCTCCCCAGAATCTGGAAGTAAACCTCGGATCTCGATCTGAAACAATTGACGAAGATATTCCGTGCAATCGTATGATTTCTTGAATATATATCCGTGCCAGCCTTTCTAATGTATAGTCAACTCGAATCGGAAGGAAATGCGCTGATTTTGTCAACCTGTCCACAATTACCCAAATGGCATCATGTCCTGTTGAAGTCCTTGGCAATTCCATGACAAAATTCATAGTGATCTGCTCCCATTTCCATTGTGGTATTTCTAAGGGTTGCAGGGTTCCTGACGGTTTCTGGTGTTATATGCAACTGCGCCAAACAGACTCCATTTGAAGATCTTCATCTTATGATAGACCACCTTTCTGAAAAAATAAGATATTTTCTACTTGATAACCAAGATCTTGAACAAAAAATTATCATTCTTAAAGATGAAAACAGTTTTCTTAAAGAAAAAGTAAGGGAGGCCGAAACTGCTTGTGATCTTGTAGAAGAAAATAAGCAGTTGAAAGCTCAACTTAGAAGTTGTGAAAGTGATCATTTGGTAGTTGCATATGTAACCTATTTTAAGGAAAATGAAGAGTTGCTAAAAAGGGTTAGAAGCCTTGAAAATGACTTAGCCAAGTTCACTCAAAGTTCTGAAAATTTAAATCAAATATTGGCTAGTCAAAAATCACTCTTTGATAAAGCTGGTTTGGGGTTTTACAAATCTAATGAGAAACCTTCCTTTGAAAATAGAGCTTCATCTTCTAATGACACAAGGTTTCAAGATCCCACCTACTTTAACAAAACAGCAACTCCAAGATTTTGTAGGCTATGCAACCGAAACGGTCATTTTCCCATTCAATGTTTTTTTGGTAAAAGAATGATAGGTGATAAAGTTTACAAAGTTGTTTTTTATTACAATGGTTTGGGACATAGGAGATGGTTTAACGTGAAAGGATCCAAGAAGATTTGGATACCTAAGGTCACTTGAGCTCATTTTGTAGGTATGCCTAGCATCCAAAAGGAAAGAAAATATGTGGTACATGGACAGCGGATGCTCTAGGCACATGACTGGAAAGACAACTTTCTTCATAAAGCTTGATGAGTATGATGGAGGACTTGTCACTTTTGGTGATGATGGTAAAGGAAAGATAGTGGCTGTTGGTAAAGTTGGTAAAAGCTTTTCTTCTTGTATAAATGATGTTCTTCTTGTAAATGGTTTGAAACATAATTTACTTAGTGTAAGCCAATTGTGTGATTTAGGTTTTGAAGTTATTTTTAGAAAATTTGTGTGTTTAGTTGTTTGTGAAAAAACTGGGGATATTTTGTTTGAAGCTAAAAGATGCAATAATGTGTATGGATTAACTGTTGAGGACTTGAAAGAACAAAATGTAACATGTTTTACTTCTCTTGAATCTGAAAAATGGCTATGGCATAGAAAGTTGGGTCATGCTAGCATGTACCAAATTTCTAAGCTAGTAAAGAAAAATCTAGTTAGAGGAATTCCTAAAATCTAATTTGATAAGGATCTTACTTGTGATGCTCGTCAATTAGGCAAACAAGTTAAATCCTCTTTTAAGCCAAAAGATGGAATTTCAACCAAAAGGCCATTAGAGATGTTACACATTGATCTTTTTGGTCCAACAAGAACTCAAAGTTTAGGAGGTAAACACTATGGTTTAGTAGTGGTGGATGATTACTCTAGATTTGGTTGGGTACTTTTTCTTGCTCATAAAAATAATGCTTTTCATGCTTTCTTAACCCTTTGCAAGAAAATTCAAAATGAAAAAGATTTGAAAGTGGCCCATTTGAGAAGTGATCACGGAAAAGAATTTGAAAACCAAGACTTTAAAAAATTCTGTGATGACTTTGGAATTACTCATACTTTTTCATGCCCTAGAACACCTCAACAAAATGGGGTTGTTGAAAGAAGGAATAGAAGCCTTCAAGAAATGACTAGGGCTATGTTATGTGAGAATGGGGTTCCTAAATTTTTGTGGGCTGAAGCTGTAAATACAGCATGCTATATTTTGAATAAGACAATAATTAAAAAGGGTTGAAAAGAACTCCTTATGAACTCTGGAAAGAAACCCCTCCAAATCTTAAGTATTTTCATGTTTTTGGATGCAAATGTTTTGTGCTTAACAACAAAGAAAATCTTGGCAAGTTTGATCCAAAATCTTATGAAGGAATGTTTGTTGGATACTCCACCACTAGCAAGGCCTATAGGATTTACCTTAAAGAACATAGGACCATAGAAGAATCCATACATGTTACTTTTTGTGATTCTAATTTAATTCCCAGTACTGTGATAGATAATGATTCAGATTGTGAAAGAGCTGGAACAAGCAAAGAGAATCCCAAGTCTGCCCAAATTGAAGAATCTGCCAGTCCAGTTTTGTCTCGTCAGATTGGAGGAGACATTTCTATTTTGCCTCCAAAGCCGGAACGAGAAACTGAAACAGTGAGACCAACAGAAACTTATCAAAGCTCAACACCACAAAGGAAGCCTAGAGAATGGAAGTCTACGAGGGGTTATCCTCATAACTTCATCATTGGTGATCCCTCACAAGAAGTGACAACAAGATCCTCAACCAAAAGACAATCTGAACCAAGTAACTTTGCACTCTTGTCACAAATGGATCCCCTCTTGAAGACCCATCATGCGTGAAAGCCATGCAAGAGGAGCTTGCTCAATTTGACAAGAATGAGGTTTGGACACTAGTACCTCATCCAGATGGTAAGAAAGTTATGGGTACTAACTGGGTGTTTAAAAATAAACTTGGTGAGGATGGACAAGTTGTTCGTAACAAGGCTAGATTAGTGGCCCAAGGTTACAATCAAGAAGAGGAGATAGATTTTGATGAGTCTTTTGCTTCAGTAGCTAGAATAGAAGCAATCAGGTTGCTTCTTGCCTATGCTGCCCATAAGGGTTTCAAAATGTTTCAAATGGATGTTAAATGTGCTTTCCTTAATGGCTTTATTGATAGAGAAGTGTATGTGGCTCAACCCCCCGGTTTTGAACATAAAGATTTCCAAATCATGTTTTTAAACTTTCAAAGGCTCTTTATGGCCTTAGGCAAGCTCCAAGAGCTTGGTATGAAAGGCTTAGTACCTTCCTATTAGAAAATCATTTTCAAAAGGGAACCACCAACACTACTTTATTCATTAAAGTTTCTAATGATGACATCCTTCTTGTTCAAGTTTATGTGGATGATATTGTGTTTGGATCGGCCAATGAGTCCTTGTGTGAAGAGTTTGGAAAACTCATGACTAGTGAGTTTGAAATGAGTTTAATGGGAGAGCTAACTTTCTTTCTTGGCCTCCAAATTAAACAAACTCCTAGTGGTACTTTTATTCACCAAGGAAAGTATGCTAAAGAATTAATCAAGAAATTTGGCCTAGAAAATTCCAAACCAATGGAAACTCCAATGCATCCAAACACTAAACTTGAAAAAGATGATAATGGGAAAGATGTGGATGAAACAAGGTATAGAGGTATGATAGGATCACTCATGTATCTTACATCCTCTAGACCGGACATTGTCCAAAGTGTGGGTGTATGCTCAAGGTTTCAATCTCACCCAAAGGAATCTCACCTTACAGCCGTTAAACGCATCATTAGATACATTAAGGGAACTAGTGAGTATGGTTTATGGTATCCTAAATCTGATGATTTTTGTGCAGTAGGATTTTGTGATGCAGATTATGTGGGTGATAGAGTGGATAGAAGGAGCACCTCCGGAATGTGTTGCTTCCTTAGAAGCTCACTTAACATGTGGTCAAGCAAAAAGCAAGCCACAGTGGCTCTATCCACAGCTGAAGCTGAATATATTTCTGCATTTGCATGTTGTTCACAATTAATTTGGTTAAAAACACAGTTAGAAGATTACAAATTAAAGATCAATAGTATACCCTTATTTTGTGATAACATGAGTGCCATAAATATTTCAAAAAATCCTGTTTTGCACTCAAGAACTAAGCACATTGAGATCAAATATCATTTTATTAGAGAACATGTGCAAAAGGGTACTATTGATATTCAATTTGTAAAATCTAAAGAACAACTTGCTGATATTTTTACAAAACCCCTCTGTGAAGACAGATTCTGTTCATTAAGAAAAAGTTTGGGCATGATTGATTTAAGTTCTATTGATAATTTGTGAAATATTGATTCTGCTCAGTTTTGTCTCGTAGGAATGGACGAGATAAAAATAAAAGCGTGGTGGAAGGGCTGTGATCAAAGGGGAGACAGCGCCAAAAATTAATTTTTATGGGCCCCACTAAATTCCCTTGACCCCACTCTGACCGTTATGTTAGTTTCCTTTTTTTAAAAAAAATAAACACAATCTCTTTGTTGTCTCATCAAATCTTTTTGGAAGAAGCATAGTGTCAAATCAAATCTTTCCTTTCAACTAATCCCTTGATTTAAGGAAACCACCTTTTCAAATTCTTGGAAACCACCCTGGTTAATAACCGTGTTCTTAATGGTCATTAACTCCCTCCATTATCTCTTCCCAATCATCACTTAATGCCTCTCAAATCTCCCTCCTCTCACTAATCTGCAAACCCACACACACATTCGTATACATCCTTCATATCCTTCATCCCAATCACCTCTATCGAAACAAACCGCAACCATGCAAAGGAAAGTGGTCGCCCAGAAAACTTCAGGAAGAAGAAAAGCTGAAAAGAGCAAGGAACCAATAATGGAAGAAGAAGAAGAGGAGTCTCACACATCACCTCCTCCCTCACCTCCGAAGAAGACAACCCCTGGCCAAAGCTCACAAAAGAAGAAAAGCTTCGTGTTACACAACACAAGGAACCGGCCAACTTGGAATCATTGGATTTCAAAAATAAGTTCAACAGACCTCATTCACATTTTGATCCAGTAAGATTCAATTCATGTGCCTCTTATGAGTTTCACAAGGAAGAATTGGAGAAGCGTCATTTGTGTGCCACACACTTAGTGAACCTGGACTCACTTGCAGCCAAAGGAATGAACTTTTTTCCTCTGTTCGATAATCTGAAATGGACTTCTCTGTTCCATATTCAGATACCTGTTTACCCAGGATTGGTATGAAAATTTTATTTGAATATGAGGTTGATTGATGGTACCATTCATTCCTACGTAAAGAGGGTATATATGACTTTGAACTCGGAGACAATCAGCGCTGCCTTGAGATACACTGATGAGGGACCAAGAGCATATATGTCGAAAAAATGGGATCCTCAGGTTGGGGTCACTTACCAGACTGCTTTAAATCAAACATGCGAAGGTCTTTCTGATCTGGATGATGCGGATCCATCCCACAAGGTACTTGGCCCTGAAAAGACAATTCTTCTTCACAAAACCATCTTTCATACTCTGCTGCCCTAGAGTGGTTCATCACATAAAGTAACTATTTCTGACTTTCTTGTCATTTTTGCTATTGTTACTTCCTTTCCTATCTCTTTTGCATACCTTATGATCAGGCATATGTGGGAATCTGTTAAAAGTACCAAAAAGGAAAACTTACCCTATGGCCTATTTCTCACCAGCATTTTTGAATATTTTAAAGTTGATCTAACAAATGAAGCTGTTGAGAATAAGGTTTCATTCATAAAAGGAGAAGGAGTTTCAAATGAACGCACCAAAGGAAAATGAGATGGGGCTGGTGACAAGAATGCTGACTATGAATCGGAGTTCAATCTCTCGGATGATTTATGTGTTTCTGAATTCTGGTTCTATTTGGTTCTTTTTGAACTTTTGTTAACTGTTTGGATACTTTTGTCTTGTGATACTCTGTTAAACACTTGGTTATTTTGGATGCTGGTTATATTTTGGATATGTTACATTCCAATGATATTTCTTGCATGTGCCCCTTTGATGACAAAAGGGGGAGAAAGTGCTGAAAATTGAAACTGGAAAACAGGGGATGAAATTCTCTTTGAGAGTTCATGATCACCTTTGTTGAAAGGATACACCTAATGCTTGATAATGCTTGGTTAATTATAATTGTGATGCATTTGTTTTGATATTATGGATGCCTGGTTGTTAATTGGTTGTTAACATGTATTCTTGTGATAGTTTTATCTTGATGAATATGCTTGCTAATAGTGGAATAGGAATATTCTAATTCATCTTGGTAAACATATTTGCTGAGTACTTTATTTGGCAGTTTCTTTAAGCATTAAGTGAGAAAATAAAATTGATGTAATCATGCAGGGAATAAAATATTTTCTTACCATAAGTATGTTGCTCTAATTTGATTGAAAATTTTTTAAGAAAACAGCAACTTACTTTCAAAAATATTTTTGTTGTGCGTTTGAGCAGAAAATCAAATTATTGATAACAAATGAGTTTTGATTATCTTCTAACTCTGCTCATAAATCAAGCATTTAGCATCATGTAATGAAAATGCTAAATAACATTGTTACTTCAAGCTTGATTTTAAAAATGTTACAGGTTAGTGCTTCCCTTGGTAAAATAAGCATACATTAAGGGGGAGCCATGTGACATTTAGAGAGGGGAGAAATTCAAATTCAAAGGGAGTATTCTTTACTCAATCTTTAAATTTCTTTCCATTTCAATTTTAATAATGTTTGTCGTCAAGGGGGAGATTGATGGGTTTAGAAAACTCTAATTTAATTTTGATGATGAACAAACATTATTGAAATAATTAATTACAAAATTATTAATTTGATTTTCATTAAACATATGTTAATTAATAATTTTGTGATGCAGGTTTTTAATTGGGTCGAAAAATAAAAACTGCCGCAGGCCCAAAACAAAATAAATAATCAGCCTTGCTTAATGGTTCTTCTAGTTTGTGGCTGAATTATTTTAATATTAATTGGGCCAGAACTCAAACATTGCCATAAGCCCAATTAGTTTGAATGAATCAAAACTTTATTGGGTCAGATTGAACTTTGTTACTACCAAGCCCAATTTAGTTTTGATGAATGTTACCCAATGATCCGAAAAATAACTCATCAGGAAAGCAAATGTTATCATTGGGCCAGATTAAATGTTGTTGCTACCAAGCCCAATCTTAATTTTGATGAATGTTTCCCAAGCTTGGTCCGAAACCAAGTTGGAGAGAAAGCAAGTGTATTGCTTCTAGCTTCCAACGGAATCCACTTCTAGTGGAATTCAAATTTTGTTAAAATGAAGTTAATACATGTATTGGAAACATGAGAGAGAATTTGACTTTAATTTGATGGGCATCATTGAGTTACACGTTGCTTAGTAAAAGGGAAGTGGACATTTATTTTTCTTTATCAAAATACATTAGTTAATATTCTAATTTCTCTTTCTTCTCTCTCAACTCTCTTTCTCTTTTTCGGTCAATACCTAGGAAACAATGGAAGCCATGAAAGCTACATGGAGCCACCGAAAAGAAGGAAAGGCATGTCTAAAGACCATCATGATGATGGCAAGAAAACATAAAAAATGTAGTGGCTGAGATTCTTATCACTTGTAGTAAGATTTTGTGATGAGATCTTGGCTTCTTCATACCAAAAATGGTTCAAGGATATTCGGCCAGCATGGAGGAGATTCTTGGAGGGATGGCTTGTCTCTGATTCTGCTCAACCACCACAGGAAGTAGCTAGAGTGGCGAAGTGATAGAGGAGGCAGAGATTGGAGCAGATGAAGCCATCATCATCATGAAGCATCAAGGGCTAGAAATCCATCTTGGAGAGCAAGCCAAGGATGGAGCGCTCGGATTGATGAAGAGTGATGACCAAGGAAGGACTAGAGGTATTTGCATGTTGGGTTTTGCATGGGTTACCTCTTCTCTCTTTCTGGCTGAACCGGTTACATGTGAAGGAAAAGAAGTTAAGCTTGGTTTTTGGTTCAACTGTGGAGGCTTCCCTCTTCTATAAAAAGGGAGAACAGCCACGGTTTGATTCAAGGAGTTAGAAGTAAGCGTTGAGAGTGCAAGGCACAGGATTCTCAGAGCTACCTAAGCTTACAGATTTTCTTCTCCTTTAATGTATTCTATTTTGTAATTTTTCTGTTTAATTTTGTCATGTCTTGAGTCTCATGGAAAAAGGCAAACAGTGAGGTTTGTATGAAAAAGCCAAAGAGCGGAAAAAGGCAGAGAGTGCAAAATTAAAAGAAAAAGCCATAGATGTCTTAGAGTTCCTTTGTTCATCTATGTTGTGTTTCATGATTCTGTGGGAATCCCCTTGTAAGTTGAGTTAGCACTTTACAGTTTGTAATCAGGTTGATTATAGTGAAATTCCATCATTGTTGTGATGGAGACTGGATGTAGGTTGCACTGCACTTAGCAGCTGAACCAGGATATATCTGGGTGTAATTTTCTCTCTCCTCTACTCCATTTCTGTTTCTGCTGCACAGGAGCTAAAACCAAAAATATCTCGTGCCAAGTGACGAGACAAAAACAAAGTCTCGTGGCTAGGGACGAGACAAAAATCAAAAAGTCTCCTCAAGGACCAGCAAGTATAACTAAGCAAAAAAGGGGCTAAGATTCAACCCCCCTTCTCTTAGCCACTGAAAACCATCAAACGCAAAGGTTGGTGTCGAGTTCAACTGAATGGGTCTAGGAAGTTGTTTGGCCGTTTTAGTGAGAATTCAGATTGCTTGCTACCCGGATAGAATCATAATGATCAACAAGAAGACAGGTGCAAAAGCAAGGTTTGAGACCCCGAAATTCAGTCCAGCAATCAACACTCTTGGGGCCTTGTCACTTGCTTTAACTTGCTTGAAGGCTTTCTGCGCCTAGTTTGGGATCCTGGAGGCTATTGGAAGTACAAACATTGGTGGGAATTCCTGGATCAGTACAAGTACAAGCCACCATTGTAACACCCTAACTATCAAAATGTCACGCTTCCGGCTGCGCCACTCTGATAGTTCGAGTATTACCATGAATCTTATAATATTTAAGACTAAAAATATGAGCCTGTTTAAAACTTAAAACCGCATAACCTTTCGATAGCTCTTTGTCATCGAAAACATAAACGTACATGTGCATACAAACCAGATACAATCCCTTAATATATATATAACACTAGCTTACAAACATACATATCATAATTCCCTATCCCTCTTACAAACTTAATAAAGATAAAAGCGAGGGAAAGATCATAGCTAAGATAATACAACAATACAAAATAAATAGAAAAATAAACATAACTCTTCTGAAGCTTCGTCTTCCATATCCTAAAAAGGAATAACCTGTAGGGGAGTGAGAACGTCGTCCTCGCTTGTTCTCACTATAGGATTACAGAAATTGCTATAACAAGATACGTAAAGATAAAATCATTCTTAGAGTTCAGTGATCATAGCTCGTCTTATGAGTCTTTCCAATAACCATAGATTCACATTCGAAATCCAAAAAATTCCTTTTTGAAGACTTGCTAACTTTCTCAAATATTCTAAAACAAAACCTTTTTCCTTTCTTAAAGAAAATGTTTGAAAAGTTTTTCCTAGACCGCAACCATGAAAGTAACTATGACTCAATATACCATTCACGGCCTCAAGCCCATCCAATCCAACACGGCCCCCGGCCCAAACATCTCAATCAGCAACCAACTCATCACCAACCAATCAATTCAAACACAATCACAATTAATGTGGTTCAAGCACAATCAAGAGCAATTACAACAAGTATAACAGTTAGCAATTAACATAAGTATTCACATAGGCAAACCAAGTACAATATGCACACCCAAACAATATCACATAGATGCAAATGATGAATGCCTGTCCTACTGGCTGTGATATCACATTGTCGGTTCAATTGCCAACCCGACACATTCCCATGGGAATGTTTCCTTTCGGTCACGTATAAATGGGAACCCTCTAGGATAACGTGCCCGCCACACGGTCCAGGATGTCAGTGCCTGCACACTCTTGTGATCCGAAAGGATGTGAGCGGAATACTTTGCCTCCGACCTCACATCTACACGTAAGCGGGATTAACCACCGTCCTTACGCGGGCACCGCAACTTCGACAAGCGGGATTAACCACCGTCCTTGCCAGGCGCAAGAGACTTAACAACAATCTCGTCAATTATCAAATCTCTCAACATAAGCGGGACGAACCCGGCCCTTATGCCTACCAAACAATAACTCATCAATTTTGATGATATCCACAATCAATCAGGCTCAATATCTTATTTCAAAATCATTCTTGACCCATTTACTTTTAAATAACAACGTAGTCAAATCACAGCTAGCCAAGAATCACTTTTCAAAACGGAGCCACTTTCCACATCTTTCCAACACTTTCAAAAATCTCAAAACCATGCCAAGTTCAAAATCTCTTTGAAAGCCTCAATCATTCATTTCTAAACCAAAATTTGATCGTAAGATTCCTCAGTAGAGTCTCAAGACTTCAGGGGAGAATAACCTAACTCATTTATTAAATTTCTTGAAAACCTCCGAAACTTTAACTTCTTGAGTTGGATAAATAGAATAGGGTTTGAATCCAAAACCAAATCGTGTTTCCAATTATTCCGAACCAATTTCAAAACCAACCAAACTTAAGCAGAACCAAATCATTTTTAAACCAAAAACCAATTTCAGTTTTATTTTTAAATCTATTTCTAAGGGCTCGGGAAGTGTTTCAATTTTAATAAATCAAAGTTCCAAAAAATACTTCAAGCTCTTCCTAAATGTCGTAAAGTGAAATAGATTAATTAAAAACCAGGTTTATTTTAAATCCATTAAAACCCCTTCAAAAATCTATTTATGTAAATCAAATTCCAAAACATAGAGATTTTCATATTTAAATTGATTTTTAAGGCATAATTCCTTTCTTAATAATTATACCAAAAATATAGAGATTTTCCTAATAAGGCAAGTTCAAACATAATTTATTTCTCAAACATTTAAGTCAAAGCATAATTCATTCTTTTCCAAAATAATAATTCTAATCAAAATCTCAGATTTTCTAGAAATTCCGGCAACATCTCCCCTAAAACTTGGACTTTGCCACCCTTTTCGGGTCCCAACAAAACCAATCATCAACTCTTTCTGACAGATTCAAGACCAAATCAGTTTCCAATAAAACAAAACTCAACTTTCAAATTATCAAAAATCATTCAAATCAACCAATCCAGAAATCTCCAATTTATCAGAATCAGACATTGTTACAATCGAACAGGCACCCCTATTCATTCAAGATAAAACTAGACAATTCATAAGACTCACATAATCACTAGAATTACATTTCGCACAGCATATCTACTTATAACAATTTCCACTTTAAAATAAATCAGTTTGTATAAAAAGCCCCTACCTCGATACGTTGAAATCACAATTCAAACTCGTTAACCAACCCCTTTCGTCTCGACCCGAAACCAACAACCAAAATTCTAGCTCCGCTTGTTTTTCTCAATAGCAGAAATAGCCTCAACGCCACATATAAGCCCGGATACTAATTCCTAATACATCAATATCGCAAAAAATCTCAAAACTCATAACTGAAAGCTAATGGCGAGGGTTCCAAGATAGAGATACGTACTGAAATGAAAGGAACGGCACAGTGGTCACAGCAACACTTATGCGACATGAAATCATCAGATCCCGACTGAAACTAAGAAAGAACGGCTGAACCGAAACAGCAGCGGTCTCTGAGCCGGTTTGGTGGCAGTCCGGCAGCCACCTCAAGCAGTAGCAGTGACCGGACTCGAGCGATAGCGACTGAAACCCACGTACAAAGACAATAAAATTTTCCGGAATCTTAAACGAATGAAAACCAAATTCAAAACCCTTACCAGCAGAGTTTTCCGGCGACAGCAGTTCCGACGGAGGCGGCGCCGACGACGAGTTCCAACATCAACGACAGCAGCAGCCACAGATTCCGGCAATGACGACCCCCAGCAGTGGCGGCGGCGGACCAGAGCAGCAGAAACGGAAGGGATTCATCTTGCTGCTCTCTCACCAGCAGCGGCATCAACCGGCGTCTTCAGTGGCGGTTCCCAGCAGCAGCAGCAGTGGCGTTTCTCGGCGACCCCTCATCCGCGGTGGCGCTGGGCAGAGATGGCGACGGCGCGACTGGCGGTGGCGAGCTTGGACGACGACGGTGGCTTCACAGGCGTGGCTAGGCGCGGCGGTTCCAGGCCCTCAGCCCTTTCCCACTCGCGAACCCTCCTCTCTCCGTGTCGCAGCTTCAGGTGGACCTTCCACCGGCACTCTCCTCTCAGATCTCCTCTCTCCTTTGGCAGCAGCAGTGGCGACGGCGGCAGTGACGCCCGCCATGCCACCTCCCTCTTCTCCCTTCTTCCTTTCGGCGGTCCCTTTCCCAGTTTCCCTTTTCTTTTTTTGTTTCTTCTTTCTGCTTTGCAGCTGCTGCTGCTGCATAGGTAGGCTGCGTTTGTGTATGCTGTGTGTGGGTATGGAAAACGGGTAACCGGGTAGGGTTCCAGGGTTAGGGTTTTTGAGTAAAATTAGAGTTAGGGGTAATTTGGTAATTTCAAATAAAATTGGGAATAATATAGTAATTGAAACCCAAATTAAATCCAATACTAATTGTATATAGAAAATAATATTTGTTCATCAATTTTACAAATTATTTTTAATAAAATGTCCAAATCAAATGGTTAAAAATAATATAATTAAATCCTTTATTTTTCCCAAACAGCAGTATTAATATATAAAAATATTAATCATTTAATCCAAATCATATAGAATTATTATTATTTTATAACTACCAACTTTATAATTTAAACATAGAAAATAATTCAATAATTGTAAAATTAAATGAAATTCTGATTTAAATAGCCAAACCTCATTATTTTTGAATTTTTAAAACTTTAAATCATAAATAGAAAAATAATCCAAGAGTATAGAGTTTGGATAAAAACCTTAATTTATTTCAAATTCGATAAATCAAAATTACCTTAAATTATTCTCAATAAAAATGATTTTCCCGAAAATAAAACTGTAAATAAATATATGATTTGAGATTAGTTTAAAGTAGGACTTTTCAAAAGTCTTGGGTCTTACAACCATAGCAAGAAGCTCACCAGAATATCCAACTTAAGGACTTTAACTAAAAGTGCTAGGTGGGAGACAACCCACCATGGTATGATCGTTCCTTTTCTTCAATTTTGATTTTATTTTGTTTTGTTTGTTTTTATTTTATGTTATTTTCATTGAACCTGGAATTATTCGTAGCATCTACATTAGCATTGCATATTGCATACTGTATAATTGCATAAAAAAAGAGAGAGAGGGAGAGCATGCGACGCGACAGCGTCGCCGACGCGACCGCGTCGCAGGTGGCTCATAGAGAATAATAAATCGAACAGAGAGTCACACAGGAGTGTGGCTGGAGGCGTGCCTTTGGCACAAATCATCCCACGCAACCGCGTCACTAACGCGTCCGCGTCCCATGGGATACATGCCTCCCACGCGTCCGCGTCACCCACGCAGACGCGTGACCTGAAATTCGACGTAAGAAAGGGTGCACGACCGAAAGTTGTGCTGGAGTGGTGCTGGATTGGTGCTGAATGCGCAAGCCTTACCACGCGGACGCATGGCTGATGTGTCCGCGTCACGTCCCTATAATGGCCACTCACGCGATCACGTCGACCACGCGACCGCGTCACCCTGGAATTTAGCAATAATGAATTTTGAACAAAGAGTTGTGCGAGCGCGAGGCTGCCCTCGCGCCAGTAGCACAAAATGCGTCATGCATCCGCGTGACCGACGCGACCGTGTCGATTAATTTAAGCGCAAGTCACGCGGACACGTGCCGCACAACTTCTCCAAATCAGTGCCAATTATCTTATCTTTTCTTTTCTAATCCTAATCTCTTCTATTTTTTCTTCTTTTCTTCTTTCTTCCTCACTTTATTTCTTTCACTTCTCATTCCTTTTCACCTTCATTCTATTTTATTTAATTTATTTGCATATTTCATTCATTGCATTTCAATTGAGTGCATATTTTTCTTTTCTTTTCTAAATTCATTATTTTTCCTTTGGTGTTGAATTTTCTTATTTAACTGTTGCATCTTCTCTTGAATTATTTTGGGTGCTTAGTGACTTGTTTTATTCTGGTTAGGTAATATTATTTAAATCAATGCCAATCTTTTATACTTGTATTACTTTTGCATTGACATGAATTTATATTATCTCTCCTTACGCACACTCTCTTTCCTCATTGTTACAAATTTTCACACTATTGATATGCCATGTGCCCCTACTGTTTTCTCACTTGCATTTCTCACTTGCATGTTGTAGCTACCATGTAGTTGAGACCCCTTATTATTTGGCAATAACACCCATATTTTATTTATTTTCTTATCTTTATTTCTGGGTTACTTTCCTTCTTTTTCTCTTCTTTCAGGATGGCCACCAAAGAAGGAAAGGGAAAACTTCTAAAAGGGGAGACAAACAAGTCCATTTGCACAATCTTTGAAGAAAAGCATCAGTTGGAACAGCCCATCCACCTGCACATCTCAGCATGCACCGAGGACAGTGCACTCTTTAAGTGTGGGGAGGTCGATACCGATCTCCATGTGGGTTAGCTATTTTCTTCTTTTCAACACCATTGTCTTATTTTCTTTGTTTGTTCATTATTGCATTTGCATGTTTAATTGCATGTTTGTTTGATTTTATGCATTTAAGTACTGCTTGGTTGAGAAATAATAAGTTTCTTTTTTTTAAGACCCTATTTTTGAAAAAAGTTCACTAATTTAAATTAAAACCTTTTTGTGTTAAATTTGTTTGAAGTTGTATTTGGAACATGGCTTTTGAGCCAAAGAACACACAACCTGTGAGATTTTGAGCTTATTTATATGGTTACATTATTTAACCATAATATTTTATTCTCGTGTATTTTCTTCTCTATAATTGCAATCTGTATTTTGTTCCAGTCTATATGTCCATTGTTTAGTGTATTTACATGCTTACATACGATTGAGGCCATATTTGATTATTAACTCACTTATCCCAAATAAGCCTACCTTTTACATCACCTTTGTTAGCCCCTTGAGCTTTTAATCCCCTCTTGTTCTATAACCACATTACTAGCCTTAAGCAGAAAAATAAATAAAAAAATCCCAAGTGAATCTTTGTTAGCTTAAGATAGAAATTGTGCATCAACTAAGTGTGGGGAAACTGTAGGAACATGGGTTAATAAGGGAATGTATCATGTTTCCAATTTATTTGAATATCGGGAATTTGGGAACCTACTCATGAAAAACCAAAATAGAAAAATAATGAAAAATCCATGTGCATTGACAATGTTATGTTTACTTTTATGATTCAAAAAAAAAATTCAGTAAATAAGGGGACAAAATTACTCCAGTGTTAAGCTTTAATGGAAATATCAATGCACATGTGATAAAAGTAAAGAAATATAAAAAATTTGGTACATGAGTATGGGAATCATACAAAAGTGGGAATTATGGGTAGTTAGGCATGAATTTTAAAATTTCTATAAAGTATGTATATGTTAGGTGAAATCTTAGACTACTCAAAGATTCACTTTACTAGCTCACTTGACCTTATATATACCCTTACCTTTACCTTAGCCCCATTACAACCTTGGAAAAGACCTCATGATGTTTGCATTGGTACATTAAACATTGTTGATTGGCTAGGTAAAGAACAAAGTTTAGAAAGTATGACTAGGGAAGAGTAGAGTGATTGACCCTAAACACTTGAGAGTTAGAGTGATATCCACTACCAGTGAGGGTTCAATGCTTGATTCTATGTTTCCTGCTTTCATGAGCTATCTTCTTACAAGTTTACTTGTTTTCACTGTATGATTTAAATTAATGGGATTTGATTTGTATTTGTCTTAGAGAACTTGTTTGCTCTTAACCAAGTAGATAGACTCATTTTAGCATATAGTCGCATTCATATACATAGGTTGCATTGCATTGCATTGCATGAGTCTTACTGTTCTTTATTTATTCTCTTTGTCTCCTTGAGCTTAGCATGAGGACATGCTAATGTTTAAGTGTGGGGAGGTTGATAAACCACTATTTTATGGTTTATCTTGTGCTCAATTAAGTGGTTTTTATCAACTCTTTACCCACTTATTCATATGATTTGTATGTTTTACATTTTTCTTCCTGATTTTGTACTATGATTGAAAACATGCTTCTTTGGTCTTAATTTAGCTAATTTTAATCCTCTCTTATTACCATTCGATGCCTTGATATGTGCGCTAAGTGTTTCAGGCTTCATAGGGCAAAATGGCTTAGAGAATGGAGAGGAAGCTTGCAAAAATGGAAGGAACACAAGAAACTGAGAAGAAGACTAGCGAGAAGCGACGCGGACGCATGGCTCACGCATCCGCGCGATATGGAGGAAATCACAGCAACGCGAATGCGTGCCTGACGCGAGCGCGAGGATTGGAATCTGCACGAGTGACGCGAACGCGTGGACGACGCGATCGCGTGGCAAGGAAAAACGTTGATGACGCGAACGCATGGACGACGCGATCGCGTGACATGCGCGATCTGCAGAATTTTCAAAAAACGCTGGGGGCAATTTCAGGCCGCATTTTGACCCAGTTTTCGGCCCAAAAATGCAGATTAAAGTCAGGAAACATGCACAGACTCAGCATGCATTCAATTACTCACTTTCCATTATTTAGATGTAGTTTTTAGAGAGAGAGGTTCTCTCCTCTCTCTTAGATTTTAGGATTAGGATTCCTCTTAAAGGAATTAGGATTTCTTATTATTTCAATTCTTCATCAGGTTCAATATTGCTTTTACTTTATATTTCTCCTTTACTTTCAGATATTTTAATGATATCCTTTAATTACTTATATTGCCAGATTGACTTATGAACTCTTTATGTTTAGATTGATTTTCTCTTATTAATGCAATTGAGGTATTTCAGATCTGTGATTCTTATTTAGCTTTTTATATTATTGGCTTTAATTGATTAACTGGAATCTCTTGAGTTATCAAACTCATCGTGATTGATAATTGTTATTCTTGCTGATTAATTTAGATTCCACTAACTCTAGTCTTTCCTTAGGAGTTGGCTAGGACTTGGGAAATCTAACTAATTAGTTCACTTGACTTTTCCTTGCTTACGCAAAGGTTAACTAAGTGGGATTAACATTCATTCTCATATGAGTAACTAGGATAGGACTTCCGAATTTTCATACCTTGCCAAGAGTTTATTTTATAGTTATTTATTTATTTCACTTGTCATTTAAATTACTTGTTCCTTACTTTCAAAACCCCCAATTTACAAAACTCATAACCAATAATAAGAACATACCTCCCTGCAATTCCTTGAGAAGATGACCCGAGGTTTAAATACTCGGTTATCAATTTTAAAAGGGGTTTGTTACTTGTGACAACCAACACATTTGTAAGAAAGGACTTTTGTTGGTTTAGAAGCTATACTTGCAACGGAAATTTATTCTGAATTTTAGATCATGCAAAAGTTCTCTCTTCAGTAACCGGCCCTTACGAGCTTCCAAGCCAAAGCCTTTCCCCCGATATGGTGGCTGCAACATCCTTCATGAACTTCCCTTAACACGTAGTTCGTCTGGTCGGGGCGTAGGGATTTCAACAAGGGTTGGTTCAGTCCTCTCTTGAATAGGTAGCGCTGTACTATTACGTACTTGGCCGCCTCCCTTCTTAATGTTTTTGCCGCCTTGTGGTTGTCGGGGAGCTTGCCGTTTTCCAAAAAGTCAGTAATTGGGTTGATCCATGAGGGAACGACGTCTGCTTGGGTCACGCACAGGGCGACTGATCAAAGAATGATTTCCTGTTCCTGGCTTTGTACTAGCCAGTTTGGATAGGAGGTCGGCTCATGTGTTTCTTTTCCTTGGGACATGCTGCAAGACGACCTCCTCAAAATCCTTGCTTAGACCCCTAACCTTTTCCAGGTACTTTTGTAGCAGAGGGTCCTTGGCTTGATAAGTTCCATTGATTTGGGAGGTGACGACTTGAGAGTGTCACCCCATCTTCTTTTCACAACTGTAGGCCGCTAATAAGGGCCTCATATTCCACCAGGTTGTTTGAGACCGGGAACTCAAACTTGACGGACTGCTCGTATACCATTCTTGTCGGGCTCTCGAGGATTATCCCTACTCCCCCAAACGTTTGGTTGGAAGCTCCGTAAACATGGAGTTTCCATCGTATGTCCGGGGTTTCATGAGGGTCTCCTGTTACTTCCACCAGAAAGTCGGCCATAGCTTGGGCCTTAATTGCATGTCTGGGTTCATATTGCAGGTCATATTGAGATAGCTTGACTGCCTAAGTCATCATCCGCCCCGCCAGGTCGGGTTTTTGCAAGATCTGGCGGATCGCTTGATCTGTTTTGACGATCACCCGATGACCTTAGAAGTATTGTCGCAACCTTCGGGACGAGGTCAAGAGTGCATACGCTAGCATTTCCAATTTGATGTATCTTAACTCTGCCCCTTGCAGTGCTTTGCTAACAAAGTAAACCGATTGTTGGATTTTCCCTTCCTCTCGCACCAAAACGGCCGCCAAGGCTTCGTCTGTTACTGCTAAGTACAGAAACAACGTCTCACCATCCTTAGGCTTGCAGAGAACAGGGGGTGCCGAGAGTATGCTCTTGAAGTGGTTGAATGCCTTTTCGCATGATGGAGTCCACTCAAAAGCTATTCCTTTTTTCATCAAGCTAAAGAATGGGAGGGCTTTGGCCGCCGACACGCCGAGAAAACGGGATAGTGCCGCGAGCTTTCCGGCCAGCCTCTGCACGTCCTTGATGCATCCTGGGCTCGTCATTTGCAAAATTGCCTCACATTTCTCAGGCTTGGCTTCAACTCCCTTCTGGGTTAACATGAAACCCAGGAACTTCTTAGCCTCCATGGCAAAAGCGCACTTGAGGGGGTTAAGCCTCATATTGTGTCGTCGGAGGGACACAAACACAGTCTTTAGGTCACCAATTAAGTCTTCCGATTGGCTGGTCTTTACCAAGATGTCATCCACGTACACCTCTACTGACTTCCCGATAAGGTCGCTGAAGACTTTGCTCATCAGCCTTTGATAAGATGCTCTTGCATTCTTTAATCCGAACGGCATTACCCTGTAGGAGTAAGTGCCACCTGGCGTTATAAATGTCGTTTTCTCTTCGTCAGGCCGGTGCATCGGTATCTGGTTGTAACCAGAGTACGCGTCCATAAAACTCAGAAAACGATATCCCGCGACCGCGTCCACTAAAGCATCAATGTTAGGGAGGGGGAAGGAGTCATTGGGGCATGCCTTGTTGAGGTCCGAGTAGTCTACACACATCCTCCATTTCCTGTTGGCCTTTTTAACCAGGACTACATTCGACTGCTAGGTCGAGTAGTCTAGTTCCCGAATGAACCCAACTTCTAACAAGCTGGCCGTCTGCTTGGCCACCTCGTTGGCTCTTTCCAGGGACATCTTCCTTTATCTTTGGGCTACGGGCTTGGCATCTACTTTAAGGGCCAGGTGATGTGATATAAACTAGTGGTCGATCCCCGGCATGTCAACTGGTGTCCAGGTGAATAAGTCGCCATTCGCTCGAATCATGTCTATCAAAGGCTCTTTCAGGTTGTGGGGGAGGTTTCTGTTTATGAAAGTGAACTTGTCCTCTGAGTCCCCGACCCTGAACTTTTCCAGGTCTCCTTCAGGCTCTAATCTCGGTTTGTCGTCAATCCTAGCGTCTAGATCGGCTAGGAAGACCCTAGATGCCTCCTTCGACTTCTTCCTTAGGGAGAGGCTGGCATTGTCGCATGCGACCGCCATTTCCAGGTCTCCCCTGATGGATCCCACTGATCCATCATTGGCTACAAATTTCATGATCAGCAGCTTGGTACATATTACGCACAGAACTCGTTGATTGTTTTCCTCTCCAAGATAAGGTTGTATGCCGTGGAGTCCCTCAGCACGACGAACTCCGCCACTAGCGACCTCTTTCCTTGACCTCCCCCTATAGAGACCAGGAGAGAGACTATCCCATCCGATTTTATAAAATTATCTCCCAGGCCGACCACCCCATGCTGATGGGTTTTTAGGTCGGTTTCTCAGAGGCCCAGGGCGTCAAACACGTTTCGGAACATAATGTTGGAGTTGGCGCCAGTGTCAACGAGAATTCGCTTGACCAAACATGTTCCCACTCTTGCCGTGATTACTATGGGAGGCTTCTCCGGTATGTCGTGGAACCATTGATCTTCTGGTCCAAATGATATTGTTGGGGTACTCCTGGGGGAGGGTCCATGGTTAGTTGATGATACGGCTAGAACCTTAGCGTCATTCTTTGCTGCCGACTTCGATCTCGGTGTTACGTCTCTTCTGACCACGACATTCACGATAGTGAGGCCGCGGTCGTTGTCTTCTTCAGGCTCTTGCCTTGGCTTCACAATGCCAGTTTGCCTTCACGGATTGCCTGTTCCAAAGCATCCTTCAAGTCGAAGCAATCCTGGGTTTTATGACCAAAACCTTTGTGGTAGTCACAGTAGAGATTTTTGTTTCCGCTGGTTCTGTCCTTGAGCTGGCGAGGTTTCGACAAGATGCCTTTGTCGGCTATCTGTTGGTACACCTCAACCATCGGGACCGTCAGAGGGGTGTAGTTCGTGAACTTTCCTACTCGGGGGAACGGTTTGAAGGGCTTAGTCGGCCCTCCGTCCTTGGAGTGCTCCCTGGACCTTTCCCCATTCCCGGGCTGGCGAGTTGGAAGATGGGCGGGCTGCCATTTGTTGGCCGCCACCACTTGGCTGACCTCCTCGTCGTTGATGTACTCTCTCGCCATATTCTGGATTTCCTGCATGGTCCACACAGGTTTGGTAGTGAGGTGTTTCCTGAAGTCTTCATTCAACATCCCGTTTGTCAGACATAGGCTAGCCACTGAGTCGGTCAGTCCATCAATCTCCAGGTATTTGTTGTTGAACCTATCAAGATACTTTCTGGTTGGTTCGCCGCTTCTTTGGGTCACCCCTAGAAGGTTGATTAGGTGATTGGCTTTGACAATGCACGTGGTAAATTGTGCTAGAAAGGCACGGGTTATGTCTGCAAAAGTCGTCACGGACCCTTGAGGGAGAGCGTTGAACCAACGGATTACCGGACCCTCCAGGATCATCCTGGCCTCAAAGGCCGTTAGGTACTTCTGGGGGTCTTGGGTTCCATCGTATCTCATGTCCGTTGGCTTGTCAAAATGTTTCGCCAGCTGGACCTCGAGAATGGAGTGGTGAAAGGGGGTTGCTCCCATGATTACGGGGTATCGTCGCCTTCTCGGCCTCTCCCTACTCTCTTCACGGTCTTCCTCCTCCACGTGTCTCGCTAAGGGCCGGGTGTAGATTACGGGGTCTTGCCGTCTCCTCGGTACTTCCCTGCTTTTCCCTTGGCCCTCCGACTCTGCGTGTGTTGGGGGTGATTAGGAGCTCGGTGTACGCCTGGAGCGGTTCCTCCGGGGGCTTCTTCCTCGAGTTTCCCTTCTCCTCTGAGGAGACTGGGCATGGGGTTGACTCGGGCTGGGCTGGTAACGTTTCCTGGTAGCCAGCTCCCTCTCCAGGTTTTGCATCCTATGGCGTAACTCCTGCATTATTCTTGCACTGTCGCTTCCCGTCCCTCCAAAAGGACGTCTTTCCCGGGAACAGGAGGGATGCTCTTCCCCTTGGGAGGGGGATCTCGTATGTTCGCGGGAGGAAGCCAAGGAGGCCACCCTACTGGTTTGGTGAGCGTTCTCCTCTACGCGCGGTGCGCCTCCCTCTTGCCCTTTTGCAGAGTATGTGGAGGAGACGGGGGACTTGGATCCGGGTCGCTCGTGCATGACTGAACTTCCTGAGCTAACGCCGGAGGGAGAGGGATGGAGCTTCACGACCTCCCAGGTTGTTGGAGTGATGAAGGGGGAGCCACCTGAAAAAGGGACTCCGACGCTCAAGTCAGGATCTGTACAAGTTGGCAGAAAAAGTGAGGGTTAGGTGACGTACCTTGGGGAAGGGTAGGACCCTCCCCTTATATAGTCTACACCTAGGGCGAGTCTCACAGGAACAGACCTGCCTTCCAGAAAATTTTCCTTCCCAGCTGTCATGTATCTCGCTGGAAGGGAGAAGGTGTACTGGGTTTTCTCCCGGTTCGGATTTGGCAAACCCGTTAGGTCGATCGGCCGGACCAAAATGTTGGACCAACTGAATCGGGTCGAAACATATACTAATACTAACAAATTTTTAATATTTTATATTAGAAGTGATGGTCTTATAACATTCTTTTTTTCTTTTAAACCTGTGCAAATTCAAGAATTCACTTAAAAATATATTAAAATATTAGAATAGTGAAGTTTAAATCATAAACTCATAAGAGCATATTAGTAAACCATAAAAAAAATCTTATGAGTAAAATTGTAATTTAATTGAATTCTAGACCGATAAACTTATAAGAATTTGAGTTACTTGGACAATTTCATAATGATAAACCGTATTCCGCTTTATTCTTTAATATTACCTAAAAATAGTCATTTTTCAGAGTATTTAGTTAGAATTTTTTTTTAAATATTTATTAAAAAATAATAAAATTTTTTAAAATTTGATATATTCAATTATTGAAAATATAAAACACTTATCATTGGGAATAAGATTTTTTCAAAAAAATAAGATTCTTAGTTCTTAACTAATGCACTTAGCATGCATATACTTGTTAGCGAAATATATTCCAAAATAACTATATTTATTTTGCTAGAGACTAGAGAGAGAAACTTACAGGTTCGGCCATGCGAGGTCATGGACCGGTGTCAAATGCTTCACGCGCCGCTTTGACGACACCATCAATATCTTCTTTTCTTCCTTCCGAGATTCTCGCAATTACCTCTCCTGTTCTTGGATCTATTGTCTCAAACTCACTTCCTATTTATTTTTTCCCAATAACCACAAAAAAAAAAAAACAAAAATTGTTTATATACATTTGATGTACTAATAATGTTAGAGTTTAATTTTTGATGTCCTTGTTAGTAGAAATCAGTTTTACATATGTAACCAATTATACATGGTCACATTACTAATTTTTTTTATTGAAGGTATGAATGATTATTAAAAAATAAATGTGATTAGATAATTATATAAAAGATATATTATTCATGTATTAAAATTAAATTTATAATGTTAAATAAATTTTTATAATATCATTAAATTAATTTATTTTTATATATTTATTAAAGTAGTGGATAAAATTTTAAAAATTAATTGTAGTACAGTTACTAATATGATTATACATGAGATTATATAATTTTAATACACTACAAAAATGTATTCAATTAAATATTTGTGTGTATGAAATATTAGATAAGTGACAGAATTAAACACTTTTATTACTATGATTATGTAATTAAATATCTATGTACAAGAAATTACATAGTATTAATACATATTTAAAATGAATTTGATTCTAAAACAACAAATAGGGATGGCAAAATTTTCGGAGACGCGAAAATTTCTGCGGAGACTGCTCCAAATGTGGAGAATTTTTTTCGCGGGGATGGAGACGGGTGACACAATTCCCCCAAGACAAGCGTGGGGATCCGAGCGGGGATCCCCGTCCTCATTAATTCCCGAAATTCATAAATCTATTGAGTTGTCCTTAATAGTTGAATTATTCTAATCCTCATTTGCATAACCCTTCTTCAATTCAGAGATTTCTAACGCTGTCCATACTCCATTGAACCTCTCTACAGCTACTCCCTCGCCACTCTCTCTTCTCATCGCATTGTCACACCTCACCGTACCATCATCCTCACTACATCGTGCTCTCTATTTGCGGTGTTCCTTTTCGTAACTCTGCCGTCGTATCCATTCTCTTCTGTATTCACTCGTCTCCCACCTCGTCCAGTGCTTTGTCTTCTGGCTCGCCATTGCGTCCCCCCACTGCGTCATTTCGAAAGAAGTCATTATCTTGTTGTTTAGATATTTTGTATAAAATTTTACTGTTTTTGTATAGGATGAATACTTGCAGCTCTATTCATATGGAAATTAATAATTAGTTAGAACTATCAGATAGATAGGGAATGAGATCCTCGTAGAGAATGAAACTCTGTGGAGAATAGAGATGAGGAGCAATATTCCTCCACAGCGGGGAACGAAAGCGGAAACGGGGGGACGGGGAACAAATCTAGGGGCGGGGATAGGAAGTAGGGAGGCATCTCCCGCTCCCACCCTGCTCCGTTGACATCCCTAACAACAAATAACCTTTGGGTGATTCAAGATGTCATAATGGAACTTTGTGCAATTAGAAAACGAAATCTTAACCACTTATAATCCATCATATTATAATTATAAAAAACAAATTATTTAATTTTCTTTTATTCATATCGAAAGATTATTGCATAATTCAAAAATTTGTACTTATTTTCAATTTTTTTGGTAAATATTTGTTGTTACTAAAGAATAAGCGGTTAAAAATTATTAACCTAATATTATTAAGGAATATGAATTAAACGAATTAAAAATTATGAATCTACATAAGAAATTTATAAGTCTAATCATTCCATTATGAGAAGAAAAAAGAATTACATTTTGATACTCAGCATCTTAAAATTCTCATATAAATTAAACGAGTTAAAATCAAGAATTATATTAAAACTAGAAAAAAAGATTCAGAATAATTTTTTTACCAATAATTAGTTAATATTTATCTTTTTTTATTTATTTTTTTCCATGTTAAACTTGTATCCATTCAATACTAGTACTTTGTTAGTTAATTGTTTGCTGAAAAGTAAATTGATTGCCTAAAAAAATAAATGTCCTTAACTAAATCAACTTTTCTTTAACAAAAAATAATAGTGATAGAATATGCAAGGTTGCGAAAACCGAATTGGTCAATGAACCGATAAGGCGACTGGTTCACTAGTTTAATGGTTCGATCGGGGTCAATCGGAATTCAACCAGTTTAATTAAATATTAAATAAAATTATTAAAAACTTAATATATAATTTTAAATATTTAAATTCAATAATTTCTAAGTCAAAAAATTTTAATATGAAAATAATTTGAGTTATACTTTAACATGAGACTAAAAAATATTATACCTCAAAATTTGATATAGTAATTTTATTAAAAAATTTATTAATAAGGTTTGGTTGACTAATGTATACTAGTTAAACACAGACAAAATTACAACTGCACAATTATAAGAACTCATAACAATGAACCAAAAATTAGAGAGATAAGCACGGTGGATACAATTTGTTCTTAATGCATAATATAATTTTTTTTCTACAATGAAACCAGAAGCACTAATAATTTTTTCTCCCCTGATTGGTTAGCTGCTAAGCTCTAAACATGTTAAGAAACCAAACTAGTGAACCTCTAATACAGCAGCTTTAGGAATGTAATAATATAATCGGCAACAACAGCAGATCCCAGGTAATAGAATGTGGTGGTGTACTGGTGTCCTCATTGACAATTTGGAATACACCAATTTCAACTTCTAAATGGACCTTCTTCTTCCCAAGCTTCTGTTCTAACTTTAACCCGTTCACCAATAAAGTGAATATATTTCCACTTGAGCCCATATCATTTTGTAACCAATTTACTCTTTTCTTCTTGACCAAGTTTTCTAAAGGCATTTGCCACTCGTCTGATCGTATCTTCGTCAGGTTTTACCTGCAACTCCTCCATGTCTGCAAAATATCTAACTTACAAACATGATAGCTCCATGTCAAAGCATAGAAGAATTAACTTTATAATTGCTGAACAGCTTGCATCAAGGTATAGTAAGATTGATAGTACAATAAAAATATACCTCAATCATCTTTTCTGGCAAATGATGATGATCATATAATGTGACCATTCTAGAAAACAATCTCTTTGAGACAGAACGTGTGTGAGCATGTACAATCATATTCCACAATGCCATGATTGATTGAATTGGATGAGAAATTTGCCATGGCTAAAGAAGCTGATTCGAATCCAAAATTCTGAAATGCAAATTACAAATTACATACAAAATTCAAAATCCAAAATCCAACCTTTAGAATGATTAATTCATATAATTCAGAATTTAAATCAAGAATACAGACTAATTAATTCATATAATTAATTCTTTGTGATTGCTCCATCTTCAATGTACAACAAAAAAAACTAAAATCAGCAAAATAATCAACAAACTCCACCATAAAACTAAAATCAGCAAACTCCACAATAAAATCAGGAAACTTCACAGCAAAATTATGAACAAATTAACTCAGTAAACTTCACGGTAAAACTAAAATCAGCAAACTCCACAATAAAATCAACAAACTCCACAGAAATTTATGAACAAGAGGAAGGGGAGTGCTTACCGGCGGCAAAGAGGAAGGGGAGTGACGGCGACAGAAGAGACGGCGACACCGGCGAATACAGAGAAAGAGCTCGAACAAAGAAGAGGAGATGCGGTAGCTGTAGGGCTTGCAGGGCTGTGGTGGCTGCGGGGTTGCAGGGATGCAGTGGCTGTGGAGGTTGCGGTGGCTGTGGGTTCCGGGGCTGGGGGGCTACGCTGCTAGGGTTCTTTTCTTTGTCTTTCTTTGAATTTTCAGAGAGAAGAGATGAGTGGGACTGGGGGCTAGGGGGACTGGGCATCGGGTAGCTATTTAGGTATTTCTTTTTTGAGTAATTACCCAAATCAGTCCTCAAGGATTTTAGAATCGGACATTTTAGTCCCAAAAAAAATTAATACACAGATAAATCTCCAAGGTTTTACTCCAGCGGACAAATCAGTCCCCAGTTCATTTTCCGGCAGATTAATTATCCAGATCGGTCCTCAAAGATTTTAAAAACGGATATTTTAATCCCCAAGAAAAACTAATATACAAATCAATCCCCATCGTTTTTTTCTATTAGACATAATTGTCCTCCATCCGTCCGGTACGCGACTCACCGAACAAATAATAATAATAATAATAATATTAGAGATTATTTTACAAGAAATTTAAAGTTAAAACTATTTGATATTTTTGTATTTAATATAATCAAAAGATGTCCTATGAAAAAAAATATATGTTTGTATTAAAAAATATGTATTAAAAGAAAAGATTTTAATTTAGATTTATATTAAATACATATTTTTTCAATGTAAACATATTTTTTAAAATAGTACATCTTTTGATTATATTAAATACAAAAATATCAAATGATTTTAATCTTGAATTCTTTTGTAAAATAATCTCTAATAAATTTTATTATTATTATTATTATTATGTGTGTGTGTGTGCGCGCGCGCGTGTGTGTAAAAATTTAATGAATAAATTTATTATTATTTTTGTTCAAAAAATACAAAAAAATAGTACAATATTATTGTGCAATTAATATTAATAATTATTTTATTTTAGTTTAGTTTTGGACGGAGGACTATTATGTCTAATAGAAAAAACGTTGGGGATTTATTTGTACATAAGTTTTTCTTAGGGACTAAAATGTCCGTTTTTAAAATTTTTGGGGACTGATCTGGGTAATTACTCTGCCAGAAAATGAACTGGGGATTGATTTGTCTGCCGGAGTAAAACCTTGGGGATTGATTTGTGTATTAATTTTCTTTGGGGACTAAAATGTTCAATTCTAAAATCCTTGGAGACTGATTTGGATAATTACTCTTCTTTTTTTTTTCTAAAGGGCTCAAAACGGCACCGTTTTGGAGGGAGTAACTAAACCAGAAACCCGCTAAAAAACCGGACGGTTCTCCCGGTTCACCGGTTAACCGTCGGTTCGACCAATTTTTCATTAGTTTTTTATTAGACGGTTTTTGACCTTACCTGAACTGGCTAGGTGACCGATTCCCGGTTATTCCGATTGAACCGGCTGATTCGGATCGATTTTCAGAACCATGAGAATATGTAGACCTCTCACAATTTTCTTGGTTTATAGATCTCAAAAAGAAAAAGTATCTGCAAGCAAATACTTTAAAAACTTACTTATATAAGCCTTTGTAAATTAAGGCCGCTTTTGTTTCTAGACGATGAAATCTAAGATTGGGAACTAAAACTCAATACTATATTTGGTGGTTAGAGATTAAAACTAAAATTTCAATTTCAAAATATAAAATTTCAGTCATTTCGTTACCAAGTTTTTTAGGACGAAAACTGAAATTTTAATAATATTTTTTTAGAAATACTTTTATTTAATTTTTTAAATTTTATTTCTACTCCTTATCTTTCTATTTATCTTAAATTAAACATAATCATAAAATATAACTCAATTCAATACCTTTTATACTAAATATAATACAAAAACTTAATTTAATTTATATTTCTCCATTTCAGTCTTCATTCCAAACCGAGACTAACATATTAAGTCCGTAAACATATGAAATGTTGGCTTTACTCATTGTATGATCTTCCTCCTTAGAGGAGCTGACCATCAAGGTAGTGACGATAAAGAAGCGCTTGTTGGGAGGCAACCCAAAAATAAGTATCCTTAAGTTTAATTATGTTTTATTTCAACTTGATTTCATTTTATTTTTCATTGATTTCTATAGTTTTCCAAGGTTTAATTTAGTTTGTGATCATGTACAATGCTTAGAACAGAGACAGGAGGACTCAGAAGAAATAATAGAACGCCTTGGAGCATAAAAGGCTTGAGCGCTAAATGCCAGGGAGGGCGTTTAGTGTAACAGCCCAGACCATCCGCTAGCACGATATTGTCCGCTTTGGCACATAAGGCCTCACGGTTTTGCCTTTGACGATAGGGATGATAGCCGAAGCCCCCCACACTCACTCGTCAAAACGCGTCATGCTAGGGAGAGGTATGCACGCCCTTATAAGGCATGCTTTGTTCCCTTCCCCAACCGATGTGGGACCTTACAATCCACCCGCCTAAGGGAGCCCAGCGCCCTCGCTGGCACATCGATCTGGGCTCCGGCTCTGATACCACTTTGTCATGGCCCGAACCAAGCCATGACTGGCGCTCAAGGGACAAGTCCCTCAGCAAGCCAAACGACCAAATTTTCAGAAAAACGGACAGAACCTCCTCTGTTTCTAGGACCTTACTAACATAAATATTAACTTCCTGTATCAATAATAAACATCCATTTCCAAAGACAACAACAACAACATATTCCAACCATATCCACAACTAAATATATCCAAAATACGCATCATATATATATATCAAGTTGATAACTAGAGTATATAGTTAAATCCATAAGCCTTACATAACCAACTTATAATTACTATCTAAACAGTTCAAGATTCAAAATAACATAACCCACACGAGGATCCTACCTGTGACATATGGAGCATTGACATAATCTAAATTTTTGAGTAAAGGTTCCATTACATAATTACTTAGCCCTTGGAAAGAAGAAGGGCTCACCAAATTGACTAAGATCTACTGAGGGACAGGTGGAATGGAACCTGGAATGACTCTTGTATCTTAAAAACATGGGAATATAATAGGGTGAGTTTTGCAACTCAGCGAGCAAACATTACATCTATAACCCACACGAGATAATACAGAGTTTACCTTGAAAATTATATTTCTTTTTGGATATGAGAAATTCATATTAATTAATTATGCAAACAAATAGATAAGTAGTTAAGCGGATGAACTGAAATGGGAGTTCTCATTCCAGAAGTCAAATCAAATCAAATATTACACATCTAGGGTGACTCCACCTCTAAGGGTAGCCCTTTTCTCTAGTGTACCCGTACGGTATAACAGATCTAATGTGTGGCCTACACGTTAGGCTAGCAACGCCCCTGCTAGCTGAGGTCTGAGCCAGATGGATCTAGGTTAACGTCATAACCGCTGTTAACTACGGTTTTCTAGTCAGAGTCTCCCAAACTAATCCAAACTAACTCGCTTATAAAAATCTCTAAATTCCATAGTAAATCAAATATATATAAGAATGCAAACTAAAATTTAATTAAAATTCAATAAAGTCAAATAAGAAAACAGATATGCTTTACAAAATATATAAATATCATCTCGTGTGTATTTTTATAAAATTATAGGTTTCACAAATCAATACTTATTTCAAAAAGAATTTAAAATCACAATAATCAAATATTTCCAAAGTCCCAAAAATAACGATCCAATTTAAATATTGATAATAATATACTTAAAAATAATTATAGACATAATATCCACTCACAACTTGGTTATAAAGAACCGGAAGCAACTCTGAACGCGCCATCGAGCTACCAATTGATGTCCAATAACTTTACAACTCTAGAAATATGACAATAATAATATTTGTGAGCTACTAATATTGTTAATTAACAAAATCTTACTCAATATGACAGAAGCCCCAAATTTCCTAACCCTAATAATCCTAATTCGGATTTATACCTACCCATAAATATAGGGATGACAAAAATTGGAGATATGGTTAATTATTGAGTCAAAGAGTTACCTTGAAACCTCAATAATAATCAGAACTCAAAAGTTAAATGCTTCCTTCACTCATTAAGTTGAAATCACATGATTTAGAGGTTTTGAAAAAATGAGATTTTGAATAAATAGAGGTAGAGTAGAGAAGAAAAGAAAGCAAGATGATAAAAGTAAGTTTGATAATATTGGGTGGTTGATTGCAAGGAGAAGAGATGAGGAATTGTAGTTGAGAAGGGAAGAGAAGAGGGGCTTTTTAGTGTTGTTGTTAGGAAGAAATAAAAAGAAAAATGAAAGAAAGAAGGGGATTGTCGAAGGAGGGGGGCAGCGGAGAAGAGAAAAGAAATGTTTAAGTGGGGGCATGTGCCCCCACGTGCTCTCCCCCCTTTTCTTTTTTTTTTTCTTTCCGGTTACTACATTTAGCGCCAGAAAAGGAGCATAGGTTTTGGCGTTAAACGCTAGAACCAATGTTTAGCGCCAGAGAGGAGCAAGAATGATGGGTGTTTAATGCCCAAAATGGGTGTTTATTTCACAATTTGCCCCCCCCTTTGGGACGCTAAACGCCAACCCCGGTGTTTATCACCAAGGTGCTCGTCCTTATTCAAAAAAAAAATAATAATAAAGAAGATTCCTTGCTGGCGCTAAATGCCAGGACCGGCGTTTAGTGCCCAGTGTTCTGTTTCGAGAATGAAGAAAAAGTTGTGGCCAATGGTTAAACCCCAACCCCTACCTACCTTGACCATTCAAACTTATCCCTTCTCTCTCCTCCTTATCCACTTTTCCATCCACATTCATCCATCCCATCACCCATCAAATCCCTTGATTCTCTCAACTTACCCCCATTCCACCCAATCCACTCTTATCTATTCCATTAATCTCTCCTCCCAATAACCCAAAATTCAAATTCAATTTCCCTCCCCCCCAATCCATACCCCATAACCGAATCCAAATCCTCCCGGTCAAACCCCCCCCATTCTTCATTCTTCTATTTCTTTTCTTTTTTTTTTCTATTTATACCTTACTCCAGGATGAGCAAACCTCTTAAGTTTGGTGTTGGGCGCTCCGCTTTTTCTTTCTCCATTTTTACTATCTTTATGGCACCCAAGACTGGTGAATTGTCCTCTAGAAAGAGAAAGAAAAAGCTCCCGCTTTGGGCCCATAGAACTTCACCCATTTTTTTTCCAAGAACCATGAGGATCATTTTTATGAGGTGATGCACCAGAATAGGGTGATTCTGGAGGTCCGTTTTGAGCTTAAACCGGAGGAGTACCCGGAGATCTGAGAACAGATCTTGAGGCATGGTTGGAAAGTTTTGACCAACCCCATAACTGAGGTTGGAGCCTTGATGGTGCGGAGTTCTATGCCAATGCTTGGGTTACTTACAAGCATGTTAGAGGCGTGAACCCGGATCCAAAGAACTGGCGTACCATGGTCAGAGGGCACATAATGGATTTTAGCCCAGAGAGTGTGAGGGTGGCGCTGCAGTTACCATAGTCACGAGAGGACCCTCATTCCTACACTCGGAGGGTCAACACTGACCAGAAGTTGGATCAGATCATTGCTGACATTTGCCTCCCTGAAGCTCAATGGAGGAGGGATGCTAAACGTTAGCCTTACCAGCTGGGTAGGCATGACCTTAAGCCAGTTGCTCGAAGATAGTTGGAGTTCATCCAATGCTCTATCATCCCTACGGGTAACCATTCTGAGGTTACCCTTGACCGAGTTGTGATGATTTACTGTATCATGCTCAGCAATGAAGTAGAGGTACATGAGGTGATCCCTCAAGAATTCTACAAGATAGCTGACAAGTCCTCCACCTCTGCGAGACTGGCTTTGCCTCATTTCATCTACCGGTTATGTGCAGCAACTGGAAAATTAGTGTCAAAATATTTAAAATTAGTGTCAAAATTCGTATTTTAATTATTTCTACTTCATAAAACTATAAAATTTAATTTTTCTAATTTTTTTAAATAATAATTAATTTATTGGTTAATTATTTACTAATTACTCGGGGTTTACATCCTACCTCCTAACAAAATTTTTGCCCTCGAAAATTTGCTTTCAAATCTTCGTATATGCTTCCTCAAATTCAACCGACTTCATATCATTCATTCTGCCATTCTCCAACATCAATTCAAACACTAATTCAGATTCTCCATTCTCATGTACAAGATCATAAACTTAACCAAATTCAAGCCTAAGTCATACACATTTGTTTCACTCTTAGCTTCGTCTAGCTCTTTTGTCAATGACTACAAACTTTCTTACCCTTTAAGAGTTCTTAAACATCAATTCCTTATCGACTATGTCAAACACCAACTAATTCCTCAATCTCTTAATCTGGGTCAATCTATTATAACCTAAACTATGTACTCACACTTTCTATTCCTCAATCTTACGTCAGTCCTCAAAACCATCTCATATTCCAAGTCTCCTTTCTCTTGTCACTACTACTTTAGAGCCATCAAAATCACCGTGCTTCCGCAACGCTACTTTGATTATAAACCACTATAAACTCAAATTTTCACTCGCTTCCACCAAAACATCTTCTTGAATCTTTTTACCTTTCTAACTAAAAGCCTTTGACCTTTACTCTAGCTGCACGAGTTCAAATTCCTTGGTTGTCTCCACCACCAAGTCTATTACCACCTCCTTCATCGTTCCTAGTTTGTTCGCTTCGTCCCTTTAGCAGTAGCTCGCACAATAGCAACTATATTCTCCAGAGAAGCTTTAAAATCAACTGTATGACTTTGCTCGCATCCATGAGACGCTCTTTGGATCTTGTCCATACCGAACAATTGATATTAAGGTGATTAGTCTTAATATCTCAAGTCTAGTGCTTCAATTCTCCAAAAGTATGATCATGAACATCTATGCTATATGTGTAAAACAGACATCCTAAATAGCATATACACACAGCCAGAGTATGCTCAGAAGCATAGTCAGTCCGTCCCTCAGGCTTTATAGAAACGAACTGCTCTGATACCATAATGTAACACCCTACCACATAGAGCTTTACGCATAGGACGTAAATCAAAGGTGGTGAGGCGCTACGATCTCTAAAATAAAAATATGTAAATAGGTATATATGAAAAATAGTTTAACTAGGAGCCTTGGCAGAAAGGTTGAACAAAACAAGACCGAAAACGCGTCACACTCGAAAAGCGATTGGATAGAAGGCTTATATAGAAAACCAAAAAGACAAGTATATAAGCAGATAATCCCAAAAATAAACCAACAGATAAATATAAATCCTGTTTCTACAAGTCAACCTCTAAGAGGGACAAAACATAATATATAGAAGATGGAGAATCTATACACATATTTAAACATAAACTAAATACAAACACCAAGTCCCAAGATTTTTTTTTGCTTCTAAGAGTCTCCAGAATGCTCAGTGCGGTGCCTCGCGTCCTGCATCTGAAAATAACAATATATGTACGGAATGAGAACCGGGAATTTTCAGTATAGTAAAGCTGCCCGCATAGATAATATATAAGGTCCCCGGAAAGCCAGAGACATTCCTAGAACTCTGACACTCAGAATTAAACTTAAGGAAAATAAGCTAAATCAGAAAGTAGGTAACTGTCTAAGGTTCTCAAGTCCTGAATCAATTTCTAACTTAAACCTTTACTTTCTGTTTCCCCAATCCTTTGAAACACCAGTGCACAGACAAGCAATATAGATAAAGTAAACACAAGTAAGATATAAATACAGTAGGTAGAAAATATAGCTGGTAAGCATAATAATCACATAAGCAAGCCCAATTAATGCGCAATCAAACAAAACACACATATGCATATGACGTATGCCTGCCCTCTGGCTGATGAATCTCATCTGTCGGTTATAAAACCAAACCCGACATATCTGGTAGCTAACCTAGGACAGAACACCAAACACGGAGCAAGTGGGACAACGCCGCAACCCTTGCATCTTACCAGCGTACCCGGAGTAGGGGACAACCCCACCATTGCCTCTTACCCAGGCGGAGTTACAGTTCTCGACCCGGAGCAAGCAGTGACAGAACTCAGCCCTTGCATCTTACCTGATGCCTCAAACTTTTCCAAAGCAAGTGGATAACACCACTGCATCTTACCCAACTTATTGACTTTTACTCGGAGCAAGTGGATAACACCACTGCATCTTATCCAGAGTCACAACTTATACCCGGAGCGAATGGACAATGCCACCGCCTCTTATCCGGTCACATATATCTCAATATCATTCAATTTCATTCAAAAATCATACTTTAGAATCATAATCTCATCATTCTTCATTCTCATTCAATTATCATCATTCCTTCCATTTCGTTAATCAATAATTCAAAGTTAAAATATAATTTATTCTTATCTAAATAAATCAAACTCAAAACATAATCCTTTTCTTAATAACTCAAAATCAAATTATAAAATCCTTAAATATCTAAATCTTTCTAAATAACCACTTTAAACGAAACCTCCTATTTTCATAAAATTTTTGGCAGAATCTCCTCTAAAACTTGGACTTATGCCACCCTTCAAGGGTCCCAACCACCAAACCAAACACCTCTCAGTCATTCAAATGATTCCTAGTATCAAATAATTTCAAAATAAAACCAGTTCTAATATTAATTTTTTTATAAAATCAAACTACATATTTCTCAATCAATCCATTCAATTCAATTTCACAAACTTACCATCAACCCTCAACACATCAATAGTCATCATTAATTTATACTCATTAGAATCATAATCTAACTCATACAAATTCATTCATCCTTCATACACATATCATATATCATATACATAATCCATCAATAATTCATTAAGTTCATTCTTATCTTAAGGTCTTCTAGCCTAAGTTTTCACATGACATTAAAAATTGACTACGAGAAACCAAAACTATACCTTGGCCGATTTCTCCCTAATGCTCGGAACTCCTAGAAAACGTCTCCTTTCACAAGCTCCAAGCTTCCAAACATCAATTTCTCAAGCTTAATCTCCCAGATTTCGTTTCAAACCGTCCAATTGAACACCAAATCAACAAGAACACAATCTAATTCATACAATATCACTATAATCAACATAGAGTTTGCTAAATTGGAAATTCACCAAAAAATAGGAGTTCCTTACCTTACCTACAGCTCAAATGAACAAAATTCAGTGATTATCTACCGCTAGAGTATCCCTAAACCATCAAAATCACAAAATCTCTCAATTTTCAAAACATAAATCACGAAACTGAAAGGGAAGAACTGGGCACAAAATCTCAAATTTCTTACCAAATTGTTTGATGAATTTTGTAGAGAATTTTAAGACAAACGCGTGGCCGCTGACGGCTCGTCAATCAGAACTCCGGATTGAAAGTTACGGATGATTGAATTTTTGGAAGGGGGTTTAGGTTTTCAAGACGTGATTCTCTCTTCAAAGCATTCGCAGGAGTGAAATGAGGAGAAGAGAGCTTGATGCTTGTTTTATAGGGTGGGTTTTGGGTCCGGTTCAATTGGTTTGGCCCGTTAGTCTAATTTTGAGTCAAAATCTTTAAAATTAGTGCCAAAATTCGTATTTTAATTATTTCTACTTCATGAAAATATAAAATTTAATTTTTTATTTTTTTTAAATAATAATTAATTTATTGGTTAATTATTTACTAATTACTCGGGGTTTACATCGCGACCTACGAAGTTTAGGTCGGCTAGGGTACAGAACTAAAATCAGTTTGACAATAACATTTTTTCTATTTCTCGCAAAATATACATAAAGGCCTCTATAGGCAAGTTCCAAAAGAACAAATACATAATATAAGTTTTTCAAAATAAAACGGAAAGATTCTAAGCAAAATATAAACAGAACCCAATGGTCTTCGTCGTCTGCCAGAAAAACCACAGCTCACTGTTGAGCACTTGGACCTGCATCTGAAAAACAAGAGATATATAATGAGAACCCCCGACTCATGGGTTTCCAGTATGGTAAAAGTGTCAAATAAATACAATGAACTATAATAAGAACTTAGTAAGCATCTTAATATTCCTTTCATCAAATATTCACCCTAAGTTCTCACTAATCCATAACTTAGGCAATTGTTGTAACACTTTAACTTTTAGCACCTCATGACCGTACTAAAGGCTTAGGCATTACTTATCTCTAACCCTTATTATTTTATACTATTTTTATTTAATATTGAGATTTCGCAAATACAAATAAGAATTTTAATCAAGGAAACGAAAGGATCTTTACTTTAAACCTCTTAATTACAAAAATATATATTTTCACATAGCAATATTTACATAGAACTATTCCAAGATTCTCAAATACAATTCCTATCCCTTTAAAAATCAAAGACAATAAATAGCAAGGGGAAAGTCTAAGACTAAACCAAATACAAAAAATACGGATACATATATACATAAAACTCCGATGTTCAGTCGCGGCTCCGTGTCAAGGATTTCTGAACCTGTTGCTGAAGACAAATCTGTAGGGGGTGAGAACGTCATCCTCGCATGTTCTCAGTAGAAAAAATGAATGCCGTAAAAATAATGAACAAAATGCAAATAATTGACTTTACTTAGTAGAACTATTCTTTTATCAAACCTTTGAAAATACTTTTTAATTTTACTTTAGACAATTAATTGCTTTCATTAAAATTTTAGAACTTTAAAACAAAACTCATTTACAACAATAATTCTTAAACACTTTATTACATAACTAATAGTACCAGAGATCCAATTGAACACACAAGCAGGGCAGGATAAGACAACAGAATCACAAGAAAAATACAACAAGCAAAACACAAACAAGTATAAATACGCAAACAATATGATGCATGTCTGTCCTAAGCAGGCCATGAGCTCATGCATCGGTTGTCTACTCGCAATCCAATGTTACTCGGGGCGAACCCCGAATATGGTTTCTTTACCGTGTCAGTTAGGCACAATTATCATCATGGGAAACCCATGTCAGTCAGGATATATTGGTATCATGGTAAGAAATAGGCTATCAGTTAGGCGAATATTCCGCATTAGCAATCTCAGACTATCAGTTAGGCGGTCACTTTCGCATTAGCAATTTGGCACAAAGGCCCGTTCAAACATATAATATTCAATTATTCTTTCATTGTAATACCGGCCTAACCGAAATTAATTAAATAATAAGTTAAATAGGAGCGAATATGGTTTGAAGATTTGACAATTGGAATTTGATGATTTAAATATGATATTTGGATTCAGTGAATTTTTCCGAGTCGAAAAACATAGTTTTCTGCGTAAAAGCGCGCAGTAGAATTTTGACCGGCAGTACCGGCTGAGATCTGTCTGGTACTGCAGCTGAGAAAATTGATTATGAGTAAATAAGATTAAGAAATGAGGAATTATAATTAGGGGAGGTAGAAATATTTAAAGTGCGATTTAAAGCGCTAATCTTAAAAGGTTTTGACCCAAAAATTGGGCTAACGGACAAAATAAGTGAACCGGGCCTAAGTGGGCCTAAGACCCAACATATATAAATATTAGTTATGAGCATTTCACCTCATTTTACCCTAAAAATAAGAAGAGGGGCGCTGAATTGAGAAGAGAGAAGAGAAGAGAGGAAACCTAACTCTCTTTGATCTTCAAACCACCATAACTTGAGCTACGGAGCTCCGATTGACGAACTGTTTGCGGCCATGCATTGCTCTTCTCATCCTCTACAATTTTATCTAAGTTTTGTGGTGAGTATTCCATTTATCTCTGTCCAGTTTTTGAAATTCTCCACTGTTACACGTTTTTGGATAGTTAGTGTTGAAATCTTGTGATTTTGGGTGTTTAGGGATACTCCAACATGGATTCTAAGTGGGTTCTATCCCTACTTCATATGGGATGAGGTAAGAAGTACTCAAACCCTTGTGATTTGTCATTTTTATGAGCCCTAGGTTGATGTATGTATGTGAAATTAGTTATGTTAGTGTATTTGGTGATTTTGATGCACAATTAGAGGGTTGGTATTGCTTGTGGAGCTTTGGTGAGGATTGGAGCTAAGGGTTGGTGGAGACTTCCATAGAAGAGGCTCAATTGGTTTGGCTACAAGAGGTAGGATTTAAGTTTCATTTAAGTACCGTGTGGTGTGATGAGAATTCATAGGCTAGATGCCCCTAGAATTAAGTTTGGATTGTGTAAATGGTTGGTGCTAATATGCATAGTTGGTATGTAATGTTAATTAATGATTGGGTTGAGAATTGTGTGGCCTTGTATGCTTGGTGTATTGAGAATTTGATGTATTGGGTAATGAGTATTGATTTGTGGTTTATGCATTTAAATTGTGAAATTGGGCCAGAAGCTGTGAATCTTGGGCCGGAGACCGGAAAGAGGTAAGGAAGGTGAGTTGATGTGTGCATTGTATGATGACACAAGTGATTGGATGAATTTCAGATAACGAATATATGAATGATTGGGTTGGTTATTGAATAATAAGGTTTGAGGAGTTGAAGTGTGAAATTTGGTAATTTTGGGTGAAATTATATAGATGAGGTATATTTGGTTTTGGTTGAGATATATTATGTGGTCATATATGTGATTATGATTATTGATGCCTTGATGGTATGAAGATGCATGAGAGATATGTATGTGGGATATATGCTTGAGGAATGATTAAGGTTGATTTGTGGGTGAAACCATGTGATAGTGAGTATGATATTGATTATGTATAATGATGATTGATTGGAAATAGTATTGTTGGAAATTAGGATGAGGAAGGATGTATGATATGTTAATGTGTTTGTAATTTAGCCATTTGTTTGAAATGGGTAAAAATGGTTATATGGCGGTTTTGTGAATTGTGGTAAGGTGTTAATGCATGAGTTGAGGAGGCTTGATGTTGATTTTGGTATATTTTGACTGATTTCAAAAAGGGTTAAAATTGGCATGTTTTGGTTGATTTTGAAAAGGGTTGAAAATGGCTTGTTTTGAAAATGGCACTTTGTGATTTTGTATAAAATCATGGTTTTTGGGCATACTTTGATGGGACATAACTTGAACTCTGGATCCCCGTTTTAAGTCAAATTCATTTAGAAATGAAATTGGATCCGGGATGTTCATGCCGTTCGAAGAATGGGCGAAAAATGTTTTGAAATGAAGAAGTTATGTCCGTTGGAAGATTGGGGGTTCTATATGTGGATTCTGCAGCTTTTAACTTAGAAAAATTTTAAGCAGAATACCCACCCACGCGTAGGCATGCTTGACGCGTACGCGTCGTTTTTTAAAAAAGGCACCATCCACGTGTGCGCGTGGTGTGCGCGTGCACGTCGATGCGCTGCACCCAATGTCGAGCCATTTTTCCCGAGAGTTGTGTCGGAGTTGTGCCAGTTTTGTGCGTGGGGCACAGACGTACCCACGCGTACGCATGGCTAACGCGGGCGCGTCCCTTTGCTGTTTTTCCACCCACGCGTACGTGTGGGCGACGCATACGCGTCGATGAACATTGTGGCCATCCACGCGTGCGCGTGGAGGACGCGTACGCATGGCCCTGTTTTCATGCCAAAGTTGATTTTTGAGTTTTAAAAGCCAAATCTCATACTTCTAAGCCTCTGATCTCACCCCTTATATATTAAATCATTATGATATGCCTAGCAATGAGAAAGGAGCTAGGGGAAGTAGTAACTTGCGAATGAGCAAGGGGAAAAATTATGATCAATGATGATCAAAGATGATTATATGAGATATGGAGGATGACGATGGAAGTACCGTGTATGCCATGAGCCAAAGGGCTATATTTATTGATAAATGGCTGGTTCTTGATTGAACCATGAGCCGAATGGCTGAGTTATTGCCGGGTTACGGCAAAGCCATTATTAATTATGGCTGAATATAAATGCATATATGATTAATGAATGAATGTGTTACATGGATAATAATGGAAAATGTTGAAATGTGATGTGTCACCCCGGGTAGTAGGCAGTAGCGTTGTCCACTTGCTCCGTGTATGAGACAGAAAAGGATGTTTATGATAAATGAGTTTAATTATGGAGTTTTGAATAAATGTGTATTTGTGATACTTGGGTAGTAGTAAGGGTTGTGGTTCATCCCGCTTACTCCAGGTTAATGTTTGAGATTTGATAACAATGATGATTGCTTTTAAACTGAATGAATGTATGTTCTAAGATCCTGGGCAGTAGCAAGGGTTGTGGTTCGTCCCACTTGCTCCAGGTCAGAGATTGTGACGCCTGGGTAGTAGCGGCAATAGTGCTGAATCCACTCGCTCCAGGTTAAGCTTTTAAACACCCGCCTGGGTAGTAGCCGCATTAGTGGTTATTTCACTGGCTATGGGTTGAACGGGTAGTAGCAAGGGGGTTGTAGCTCAAACCTACTTGCTCCGCAAAGGGTGTTTCTGTCCAATGATTAGCTACCAGGACATGTCGGGTTGGCTATATAACCGACAGATGATATCATCAGCCATAGGGCAGGCATACATCATTTGCATATGTTTGAATTGTTTGGGTTTGCCTATTTGTTTTGAATTTCTACATCATATATGCTATGTTACCTGATTATGTGCTACTTGTTCTACTTGTACCTTATTTGTGTATTGCTTGCCTGTATTGCTTGTGTTTGTACAACTGAGAGGCCCCTCATGCTGGTGTCGGTGGATGTTGAGGGCTGTTCTTGATGAGATGAATTGATGATGTGATTGCATGATGATGATGATGATGATCATTGAATGAGATAATTTGATCTTCCTGGGTAGACGCAGTGATGTGGTTTCACTAGCTCCAAGTGAGGGTATGATGTATTAATATAGAATTGTTGAGGTAGAACAACTAGTGATGGTTTTGCTTATGATTCTGAGTCTGATTTGTGGAAGAGTCAGTGAGTTGGGAAACATGTGAAACATGAATTAGATTTAGCACTCCCTTATGACAGTTGCCTATTCATGGATTAGCGAGAACCTAGGATGGATAATTGGTGAAGAAGTTTAGGATGCTTAATGAGTTTTTATTGCAGTGCATTGTATTTATTTGGCACTTTTACCGTACTAGGAACCCATAGGCCCGGGGTTCTCATTCCGTATATATCTCTTATTTTTCAGATACAGGTCCAGGTGCTCAGAAGTGAGTTGTGGGTCGTCTGAGAGACGGCAAAGATTCTTATTTTCTCTACTTTGTGTTTTGCTTAGAATCTCTCCACCTTTGTTTTGAAAAGATTATATTATGTATTGAACTCTTTTGAACTTGCCTATAGAGGCTCTCATGTTTCCTTTGGGAGAGATTAGGATATACTGTTGTCAATTACTTTCATACTGTACCATAGCCGGCCTAAACTTCGCGGGTCGTGACTAGTGGCTATTTACTTATGTTATATATATCTATCTGTTATCTATCTCTTAATCTCCTTTATGCCTTGTCCGTATATCGCTTTCGGCTTCACGGTTTATCTTTTTGTTGTCGAAACGTGAGTGATATGTCTTCGCAATTTTATTTATACTCTTTTCAGGCTTCTCGATTAATACTCTTTCCGAAATTACCTATATTTATATATTAAAAATCCACCTGAGAGTCGTACCACCGTAGTATCATTGACTTATGACTCGAGCATAAGGATTTGAATATTAGAGTGTTACATTCATTCCTAATTTCTCATTCCTTTTCTTTTTGTCATAGCTCCGCATCACCAAATAGATACGCATACCTCTGCATCACCAAATAATCAATCACTCTTACCTCCACATCACCTCATGGGTATACTTTCAATCTTAGCATTAAAACCTTTAATTTCCAAATACCCAAACTTCTTTAACATTTAATCAAGATAAAAGTCATTTTCTTAATAAATCAAACTCAATTCCTAACTTAAAACAAAATCTTTTATCAATAGATTGAACTTAAAATATTATACTTTTCTTAATAAATCATACTGAAAACAAGAGTCTTTTCTTTATAAATTGAAATCAATTAATACGATTCTTAAATCAAATTTTCTTTTAAATAACACTTTAAACAAGCCTCGGAGTTTATAAAAGTTTCTACAATATTTTCTCTAAAATCCGAGCTTTGCCACCCTTCAAGGGTCCCTATCAAACCATTCTCAATTCTCAAAAACCCTTCTTGATAATTCAAACAAATCAAACTCAATATTATAAATCCATTTTCAATTCTCAAAGATCACTTCCAATAAATAAAATTTTTAATACAAAAAGCCCTTTTCTCAATTATGAGTAAATATGTAAACTAAATCTTTTTCTAACATAGAGTTATTACTCAAAAGAGTAAAGTATTGTTTTTGTCCCCAACATTGGGGGTAAGTCCAAAGTTATCCCTAACGTTTCAATCGTCCTATTTAAGTCCCTAATGTTTCAAAATTGACTCAATGTTGTCTTGCCATTAAGGATCCATTAACAAATTAACGGCGGGACAAAATTGAGACGATTTTGAAACGTTAGGGACTTAAATAGGATGAAAACGTTGGGGACAAAAACGATACATAGAAATAAATTTTAGTTTTATCCTTCAATAATATTAATTTTTTACTGTACATAGTATTCAATTAATTTTAATAACATCTAAGTAAATTACACTTAATCACATTATTTTCATTCTAAATAAATTTATTTTTTTATAATTTTACACTTAAAGTTATAAGTTAAAATAAAAATATAAAAAAATTTATTTAGAATAAAAGTAGTGTGATTAAGTGTAATTTACTTAGATGTGATTAAAAAATAATTGAATATTATATACAGTAAAAATTGATATTATTGAAGTATAAAATTAAAATTTATTTCTATGTATCATTTTTTATCCCCAACTTTTTCGTTCTATTTAAGTCCCTAACGTTTCAAAATTGTCTCAATTTTGTCCCGCCGTCAATTCTGTTAACGGATCCCTAACGGCAGGATAACATTGAGCCAATTTTGAAACGTTAGGGACTTAAATAGGACGATTGAAACGTTAAGGACAACTTTGGGACTTACTCCAAACGTTGGGGACAAAAACGATACTTTACTCTTACTCAAAATAAACTTGTAAATCAGGTTTCCAAAATAAAATCACTTTTTCATATATTTTTACAAGAATTCGGATAGAACCTCTTCTTAAAAACAGACTTCACCACCCTCACGGCTCACTCACTTCCATCATTCCTTAACTTATCTCAATCCAAACCAATACTCAATTCTTACATCATTTTACTAAAGCATACACATATTTTATTCACAGTCACAGTTTCGACAATTCTCAAACGTTCAGAAAACCAAACACATATTCATCAAATTTAATTATTTTCATAATCATAAATCCAACACAAATTCGTTATTCAACCAGTCCTAACAGTTATAAATCATTTGCAATTACTCATTAAACTTTTGAGCATTCATGAATTAAAAACTTATAATTTTAAAAACGAACTCCCTATCTCCGTACGAAATCAAAATCAACGAAAATTCTGGAAAAGCTTTCTGACCGAGCTGCTGAAGAGAAAAATGTCAATAATCGCCTGTACCTCTTAGAACTCCAATTAGCCAAACTCAAGAAGAAGAAGAGCTACATCACCGTCAACTTCTACTGGATAAAAGTAGTGCCAATGTGTAGAGAAGGAGAATACGAACACTTTTACCAAATTAGATTTTTTTATTAAAGCTAGGATCGCAAGAAATTGAGGTCGGAAATCATGGAGGTTTTCATGGTTTTCTCTCCCTCACTGTTGGTCACTTCCTTCTCTTATCTCTTCATATTGGTTCGGTGGTGATAAGAAAACTAATGAAGGATGATGATAGGTGCTTAATGAAACAAAAGCAATAGGTGTCACATTATGTATATATAGACATATATGTAAACAAGCCACATTTGGCTTTTCTTGATTTTTATTTTCTTAATGTCTTAAGCCAAAGAAAGGAATCAAGGAAATTAATATTAAATAATAATACTAATCAAAGTGTCATAGGTTAATAAGATGAAGGTGGCATGTGTCCACATTGTATATATATTTATACATGTATATAAAACCACATTTGATTTCTTTTTCACTTTGTTCCTTTGGCTTCGGCCAAATAAAGAAAACTAACGGTAATATGGTTTAATTACTCTGTTGGTCCTATAGTTTCACAAAATTTTTAATTAGGTCCCTATATTTTTTTCTTTTTAATTGAATCCTCGCACCAAAATTTTTTTTAATTGAGTCCCTACACTTTTCTTTTCTTTTATTTGAGTCCCTGCACCAATTTTTTTTAGTTGGGTCCCTATATAATTAAGTCATTTACTACCAAGAGGGATCTAATTGAAAAAAAATTTAATGCAGGGACCCAATTAAAAGGAAAAAAGTATAGAGACCTAATTGAAAATTTCACAAAACTATAGGGACCAACAGAGTAACTAAACCTATAATAAATCGTAAATCACTCATCATTTAATTTTCAAAAATCTAATGTCTTACAACTGTCCTAAGGGATACTAAGTCTACTTTAATTTCTCATCTTTCCCAACTAGCCAAACTTTCCAGCTTCCACTTTAGAACAGAATTATAACCAGGACCAACACCAGCTAATCGACTCAGTAGTTCTATATCAATACCTCATTTTTTTCACTTGGAGTAAGTGAACTCACTTCATTGTATCTATCCAAGGAGCTCAAATCATCTCATTCAATATTCATCATTATTAATCAATCGGTTCATCATATTATATCAACAAGGACAGCCCTCAGCGTCAACCGACACCAGCATGAGGAACCTCTCAATTGTACAAACACAAACAATGCAAACAAGTAATACCTAAGTATAGCATGTAAGGCAAGTAGCATTTAGTCATATAAAATACACAATTAGGCGAAAGATACAATTAAGCAAACCTAAACAAAACAAACATAGGCAAATGATGTATGCCTACCCTATGGCCAATGAGCTCATCCGTCGATTATACAGCCAAACCCGACACATCCGGTAACTAACTCGAATATTTTCTCTCTGCAGTACTTGCATATATGTATATTATATGCCTCGCAGGGTTAAGTGCCCCTGTATACCTCGCAGGAAAATTTACCTGGATATCTCATAGACACAGAGACACTTTAGAGAGTAAAGTGTGATCTCTCACCCTTAAATGGTTTCTCTCTCATATTTTCTCTTGGTTCCACCTATGAAATAAATGGTGAGAGATCATACTTTACCCTCTAAAGTGAAATTCAAAATTTAGAGGATCCAAATTCAATACTCTGTATATCTCGCAGGCTCACAAGCCTGTAACTCTCGTAGAGTTAGTATCCTGTCATACCATCATACACCCATTTGTAACTTTAATCATCATTATCCTTATCTCGTAGGCAAAACAGCTTGTATCTCTTTCTAAATCCATTATTCGTCTCGTAGGGCTAATCCCTTGTACATACCTCATACATAGTCAATTTCGTTATCACAATTTACTATAAAATCTCATTTTACTTCATTCAAACCATAGTTAAAGTCACTCATCGTTCTATTCAGTTTCTCACTCCTCAAGCTACTCTAATATTGAAAACAATCTCTCCACATATTATTACTATTTCAAAATCTAACACAAGAGAGGGAATCCTCAACCTCAACTCAGTCAGTCATCCAGGGATATAGTGCCCATCACAGTTCTCAATCATAATCTCATCAAAATTTTTACTCACGTATATAACGTATAACTCGAAGGGAATCCTCAACCTCCCAAACCCATCATTATTCCCCAATTACCAATAACTTATACTCATCGTTTACTTCACTCATTTTCATCATCATTCGCCATCATAATCAAGTCTCATTCATTTCTCATCATCGTAATCTATCTTACCTTAGCCACATCCCAGAGCAAGCAGAATTTCTCCACTGCGTCTACCTGGACGGGTACATTTCAATCCAAATCAGTCATCACTAACTTTCAATACTATAATCCTCCTCATTACACCTCAAACCATTGTTGTCAGAACCGGACCAATTCGGCCGTTTGGGCCAAAAAACCGATGAACCGGTCCAGATAGAACAAGGGACCGGACAAGGAAAAAACCGGTGTGAACCAGTTTGACCCGGTCAGTTCTAAGAAAAATTGCTGAATCGGCGAGTTTAAAAAACTGGACCGGTTCGATTTTTATTTTTTTAAACCCCTCCCACGAAAACAACGCCATTCCCCACTCTTCTTTTTGGAAAAATTAAAACCCTAATGCAGCCCCATTCCCCTTCACTCTCTCTGACTCAATCTCACAACTCACAAGTCACAGAGGCAAAGCTCTCAGCATCTCATTCTCTCACTCAGTTTGTCACCGCCACCGCATGTCGCCGGTTTCTTTGCATTGTCTTGTTGTCTCATGTGCATCTCCTTCACTGCGTCGTCGCCTATGTCCGTGGTTCGCCTTCACCACGTTGGTGCATCTCCTTGCTCCTATGCGTCTCTGTCATCATCGTCTCGTCATCGTTCGGCGTGGCTCTCTGTTGCTTCTGCCTCCCCCTTGCCAGTTTTTGCTTCGTCGTACTTGGTCGCCCTATTCTTTGCACGTGTTCTGCCTCTGCCTTGTGCATGTCTTGTGCCTCCTGTTTCTGCTTCTGGCCCTCTCCATCTCATGCCTCCTTTGACTTCGGCTCTGTGATGGAACAAATTGAAACACCATGAGATAGTTCTGATTCTGGACTTCTATTTTTTTTGTTATTGTATATTAATTTTTAAAACTTTATTGTTGCTGTTTAATTGTAGATTTAGAATAAATAAATTGATGTTTATTAGAATTTATATTCAGTGACATTTTAAAGCAAATTTGAAAGCAATTGGAATTTGATGCTGGTGTTGTCGTTTTAAACTTTTGATGCTAATTGGAATTTGTATAGAATACTTGATTGTTGTTGGATTAAAACTTGATTGTTGCTTGTTTAATGTAAGTTTAATACTTAATTGTTATTGTATAGAATATTTGATACTTGATTGTTGCTGGTTTAATATTTGATTATTATTGATTTATTGTAAATTTAATACTTAATTGTTACCATATTAATATTTGATTATTGTTGTTTTAATGTAGATTTAATACTTGATTGTTATTCTTATTGCTACTGTTACATGAGTGTTTAAATATAGATTTAATGCTAATCAGAATTATTTTATTAGTTATTTTTAGAAATTAAAATTTGGTGGTAGAATGTTAGTGGAGATCTTTTTTTAATATAGATTTAATGTTTATTAATTGATTATTTTATATTTTTATTTAAATAGGACCGAGTTAACCGGTTCAACTAGTGACTCAACGGTTGAACCAATAACACAGTGACCCAATAGCTTGACCAAGTCGATCACCGATTCAGTTCTGACAACTATGCCTCAAACATAGTGTTCTCACAATCATTCTCCGACCCAAATACAAAATTAGTCATTACTCATCATCAATCCCATAATCATTATCATTGTCATTATCATCCTCATCTCATTATCATTCTCACTCTACGTCTTGTTCATTTATCTCAATTTTACTAAATTCATTTGGCTTTATCCCTAACTCTTCCATCCTCAATTTCACCAACTTTAGACTCGTATTAAAGTTTATAAAGGTTTAGAAGGCAAAAAGAATGGTTAAAAGGCTTAAAAATACACTTTTGCAAAATTCGGAGGTCATGCGTACGCATGCATGATGCCACGTACGCATGAGGTGAAAATTTAGTAAGTCGCGTACGCATGCATGGTGCCGTGAACGCATGACCCAAAATTTGGACCATTCCATGTACGCATGCAGTGTCCGCATATGCAGAGGCACTTGGTAGAGGCCAATGTCCGCGTACGCATGTTAAAGGCCGCGTACGCATCCATATCAGAAAATAGAAAATCTGATATGTTGCTAAAATTTGTTTTTCAGTCTAATTTTTAAAATCTCATAACTTTTTCCGCAAAGTTCCATTGTCAACCATTCTTGAGCCGTTAGAAAGAATGATAAATGAATTTTCATAAAATTCTAGTTTTGAAGAATTTTCAACTCTGAGGACCGAGTTACAGACCACCAAAGTTGGTCAAAAATTAATTTTTACCTAAAAACAGAATTTATCAATTTCTCCATGGTTCTCAAGCCAAATTCAGTTTTCACTCAACCAAGGTGACCAAAACCAACCCAAATCACTCATTCACCATCACTCAAACTTAAACCCATGCGCATTCTTATAAACTCCAATTTTGTGGTTTATCACATGTTGAATTTAGTGGATTTTATCAACTTATCTTATATTTATTCAATAAAATAGCATGATTTTGTGAATTTCTCCTAATTTATGCTTAAGAGTGAAAACATACTTTTTAGACCCTTAATTTACTAAATTTAATTCATTTTTGATTCCATTCAATGCCTTGATGTTTTTGTTTAGTGATTTCGGGCTTAGGAGGCAAGGATTGGATCAAAGAAGTGAAAAAAAAGCATGCAAGATGGAGAATCCATGAAAAATAAGGATTTGGTGAATGCAACGCCACGCATACGCGTGCCTCACGCGTACGTGTGAGGAAGGAATTCGCCAGGCCACGCGTACGCGTGACATCCCGCGTACCCATGACACTTGTCATGTGACCTCATTAAAGGAACACACTGGGGGCGATTTCTGAGCTCATGGAGGCCCAAATCCAACTCAATTCTGAAGTATTTGAGGCAGAATTCAAGATGGAACAAGGGGGGCAATTAGGTTAGATTAGAAACATGTTTTAAGGTAGTTTTCTAGAGAGAGAAGCTCCCTCTTCTCTCTAGAATTAGGATAGATTTAGGTTAATATCACTTAGATTTAGGTTTTAAATCTTGTTTTCAATTAGTTTTCCTTACAATTGCTTATTCTTACATCTTTGTTCTCTTAGTTCTCCTTGTTAATTTCTCTTTTATGCCACTTTTTATGTTGATGAACTCTTGTTAATTTCAATTTCCTTTAATGTAATTTGATATTTTATGTTTCTTTGATGTTTGTTTGAGTTATTGTTGTTATTTTCTTACATTTGGTAGTAGCAGATTTTATTATTTTTGCAATTTAATATACTTTTCTTTTTATACACACCAAGTGTTTGATAAAATACTTGGCTTAGTTTTAGAGTAGATTTTGAGCATTCTTGGTTTGGAAAGAGAAATTAGGCAATCTTGAGTCATTAATACCCAATTTAGATTGGTGATCTAGAGTTGTTAGTTAATCTTGTTTCCATTGACATTACTTATGGATTGGGGTTAGCTAGACATATTTGACTTTCTCCCAATGTTGGAGATAATGTAATAGGCTTAACACATGATAATTATTGTATTATGATTAATTACTAGGATAGAAAATCTTGATTCTCAATCTTTTCCATGAATGCTTCTTTATTATTTGTTCTCTTTAGTTGTTTGCTTTATTTTCTTGTCATTTAAATTCTTACATTTTAATTTCTTGTCTTATCATCAACCCACCCCCGTATACTCATAACAAATAATTGAGCACTCGATTGTAATTCCTAGGGAGAACGACCTGAGAGTAATACTCTCGATTATTTTTATTGGGTTGAACTTGTGACAACCAAAATTAAAATTCTTCCATCATATTCATATATTTCAACCCTAGACCATCAAAGTCTCAACTTAATTCTCAATTTCAACCTTAAATCATTAAATTCACAAATTCAATCTCAAACCATCAAATTCACACCAATCTCAATCATAATAATTAGCAACTTACCGGACTTACCTTCACGGCCTCCGGCCCAACATTTATCAACCTAATACAAATTTATATATGCATAATCATTATCCAATATCAATTTTATTCATACATTTACTATACATACTTATACATTCAATCAAACCATTCAAGCTTAATCATATGGGCAATTAACCTAGGAATTCTCATCACACCACACGGTACTTAAATGAAACTTAAATTGTATCTCTTGTAGTCATAATAATTTGGCCCTTCCTTGCAAATTTTTCACCAAGCACTAGCTCCAAGCTCCACCAAGAGTTTCACAAGCCAATTTCAAGTTTCTAAGAGCACCAAAATCTCACCCAACAACTCTAACACAACCAATATCATACATACATCAACCTAGGGTTTATAAAATCTAGTAAATCACAAGGGTTAGTGATTTCTTACCTCAACCCACTAAATTTTGTGATGAATATCACCAATGACTCATATTAGAGCACTCTTAAAGAACCAAAATCACAAGATTTCTTAATATCCATAACCAATTTTTGAGTTAAAGGGGAAAAATAAAACTGGACAGAGGACAATGAGATACTCACCACAATACCTAGATAGAATCGAAGAGGATGAGAATAGCGATGCGTGACCGTAAACGGCTCGTCAATCGAAATTTCGGAGAGAAAGTTATAGTGATTTGAAGTTTGGGAAGCTGAATTTTCTTTCTCTCTTCTCTCTATCTGCCCCTCCCTCTCATTTTTAGGGTTGAATGAGCTTCAATGCTCATAAATGATGCTTATATACCTTGGACTTGGGTTCCACTTGGACCCGGTTCACGTATATAGCCCGTTGGCCCAATTTTGGGCTAAAACCTTTAAGATTAGCGTTTTAAGTCACATTTTAGATATTTTTAGGGTTAAGTACGATTTTGATCCCTAACGTAGAGGCCAAAAATTTATTTCATCCCCGAACTTTTTTTTGCTACAAAATGGTCCCAAAGGTTTTAGAAGTAGAAGAACAACAACAAAAATTCAGAAAATCATCATCATCATCAAAACTCAAAACCCAAAACTCAGAAAAACAAAAATTCATAACTCAGAAATAAAAAAACAATCGATAATGGAATTAGAAGAACAACAACAACAAAAGAATAGAAACCAAAAGAATTGATAATTAGAAGCAGAAGTAGCAAAACCAGAAGAAACTAGAAACTGGCGAGGAGCAGCGACAACCGGCTGCCGAGCGAGGCGGAGGAGCAGAAACGGCGAGCATGCAGCGTCCACCCTCGCGAATCTGCTGGTGTCGACGTCAAGCTAGGAAGAGGAGGGGCAGCAAGATCTGGCGGTGAGATCCAGCGGAGACGACAAGCACCAAACGATGAGGAGCAGCGGCGATGGCGGCGAGGACCCTTCCCCTTCCCTTCCCCCTCTTCTTCCCGAAACCCCCTCCCCCCTCTTTTCCCTTTGCGTTTTCCCTTCCCCTCTCCCCTTTACGCGTTTTCTTTCCTTTTTTTAAATTTTTTTTAATTTTTTTAGTTAGGGGTAAAATGGTAATAAAAATAAAAAATTTGGTAAAAATGACGATTTTAAAACAAACTGAAACCTTCGGGACCATTTTGTAGCGAAAAAAGGCCGGGGACGAAATAAATTTTTGGCCTCTACGTTAGGGTCCAAAATCGTACTTAACCAATATTTTTACTTTCTGAATCATAAATTCTAACTTGTTAATCTTTCTCACTCATAAATTATTTTTTCAGCTATAGTACTGGACATATTTCAGCCGGTACTGTCAATCAAATTTTCAGTACGTGTTTTTTTATGCAGAAAACTATATTTTCCGACTCAAAAAAATTCACTGAGTCCAAATATATTTAAATTTCCAAATTATGATTCTAAAATTTTCACTCATTTTCGTCCATATTTAATTTATTATTTAATTAGTTACGACTTAACCGGATTTTACACTGGGCATGCGTATGCATACCCCTCGTGCGTATGCACAACCATCGACATCCACTCTGTGCTGTGCGTACGGACCAAAGTATGCGTGGGCACACAAACTAGAAATTATGGTTTGCTGCATAATCTCAGAAATCAGTTTTTTGTACCGATTTTCTTTTATTCATAACTCTTTCTAAAAAATTTCAATTTCTTCCGTTGTTAAACCATTTTAAAACTCTTATAACCCTCTCTAATTTAAGATAATAAAAAAAAATCACAATCCAAACTCCGAGGGCCAAATTATGACCCGTCAAAGTTGGCCAAAAACTGGATTTTACCAAATTTACACTAAAGCTCACTTCACAAATTTTCCATCCAACTCAATTCCAAATCATACCAAAACTTTTACCAAGCATACTCAATCATACTCCATCAATTCTTTACCTCTTCTAACCATTCAACACTAGTTAACCAATTTCAATCCACCAATCATTTCTAAAGTTTTTCCATCAATATTCAACCAACAAGCCATTCATATGACCAATTTCTCATCAATCCAAACAACAATTCGCTCATGACAAATTCATCACTTACCAGAACTTACCATATAGGAGATATCTCACTCTATCTCGGCTTCCGACCTAATTTTCCATTCCAATGGACATCATGATCAAACATATCATAAATCGTACTCAATTAATCTCATTCATATACACATTCATACCACCCAATTCACAAATCATAACTAACCAACACAACATCAACCAAATTTCATTCAATCCTATCCTAGGGGCAATTAACCTAGGCATTCACATAATCTTACATAATGCCTACTCGAAACTAAAATCCGTACCTCTTAGACGGCGGTTCCAACCCTAGAAAGCTCATCTCAACCAATTCCACACCAAAATGATTCTTGAGTCAATTACGTATCAAAATTCATCGGGCTATCTCTGCTTCACCCCAAAATCAATACAAACAAATTCTATTCCATCTAATCACAAGATTTCACATAATTCATACTAAGTTTATAATCCAAATTTATGCAAAATCAAAGGAGAAAAGTTCTTTACCTTATTCCTCATAGCCTTGGATCAAAACCCCACTAGAACTCACAATTGAGGCTCTCCTAAATATCAAAAATTCAATATTTTCTCCAAACCCAAACTAAAAATACAAAATTAAATAGAAGAAAGAGTTGGATAAAAAATTTTGAGTTTCTTATCACTTTATTCGGATAGAATCAAAGAGGACTCCGAAACGAATGTGTGATGACAAACAACTCGTCAATCGGAACTCCAGATAAAAGGTTATGAGTATTATAATGTTGTGATGAATAGTATTTCTAGGACATGGTTCACTCTCTTCTTCTCTTCACCGTGCCGTCACTCTCCCAATTGTAAATTCTGGATTTGCAAAGTTTGGGGGAAGAGTTTTAGTAGTTGGGCTTGAGTTCTTGGGTCTAACATGGGCCCGGTTAAACTATTTTAATCATTTGATCTAATTTTGAGTCAAAATCTCTAAGATTAGTGTTTTAATTTGTATTCTAAATATTTTTACTTTCTCAAATTATAAATTTTAATTTCTTAATCTCTTTAACTCATAATTAATTTATTAGTTAATTATTCATTAATTAATTATTTACACTCTTGTCTTTGACATAGTTGGCATTGAGATCTTGGAGAAGGATAGAAGAATCCACCACTTTCACTCATAGATCTTTCACCTCTTCCTCTTCTGAAGTTTGTGTCTCTTTCTTGTTGAAAATTATACGATGCAAACAAATTGTCCAAATAGTAAAACGACGCCATTTTGATTTTAGTGCTCAAATAGTCAAAAATGATGTTAAATCACTTATTTTGAAAGGAAAAACTTCAATAAATATTATTTATGATGTTATTTTTAGGCTATTTAAATACTAAATAAAAAACGACGTTGTTTTACATAGTCTAATGTAGTATTCGGCTATCCACGTCAGCGTTCTGTTAATATCTGTGCGTTGAAAATTATTTCAGGGACTAATATAAATCACATTTGCAAACTTTATGAATTAAATAAAGATAATTAAAATTTTAGTGACTAGATTGAACCCAGTTACAAGTTCAAAGACCAAAATAAATATTATCTCACAAAATTAAACACCAAACATATCTTAGTCTCGTTTATGTATAATAATGATAGATATAGTCGCCCCTAAATGTGTGTGGATCGCCTAGAGTGCAATACAATTGACAAATTGTACCACGATATATAATACATTCCGCATTAATAAATAACATATGTTTTTTACGGAAATGAATTTTCATAAATTTTTTTGAGAGAGTAAAATATAATTTTTAACTCTTTAATATTTTTTTATTTTTTATTTTTTGCTTATAAAATTAATTTTAAAAAAATCACACTTTATCTTTTTAAATAAAAAAATTTGAGAAGATATATTCTCGACCAACCACACATTATACATTTGTCCATAAAAAATATGATATCATACTGTTAGACAAAATATAATTTTTATAAAAAAATTATTTAAAGAAATAATTAGTTACTTGGTAATGTTTCTGTATATAATATTTATATCTATATGTCTATATATATAATATTTATATCTATTTTAAATTAAATTAGATCATTTGTCAGTTGGTTATCTATTTAATTTTTGAAATTCACAAGAGGTGCGGGAACAGTTACAGAAAATTCAAATTTTTCGCAAGTGATGTACAAATGGTAACTATTAGCTGACATTAGGTTAGTCTATAAATAGAGCTTTAGGAAAATATTGTAGGCAGTTCAGTTCTTCTTGGAAAACACTTAGAAACCCAAAACGCTCTCAGCCCCTTGGCATCACAGAGTAAAATTGGGAATTTTAAGTAATTCCTCTGAACTCAAACACTTGTACTTTGCTTTCTTTCAGTTTTTATTAATAAAATTCCTCTACTTTTACGTCTTCTTCTCTTTTATGTTCATGTTTCTTCTTTCATCTTCTTTTTAATTTCCTGTTTGTTTCAATTTCTGCAATTTACTTTGTCACCGGCACCTTGCATTTATTTGTTTATTTGTTACTTTTATTCCTTTTAATTTTATTTGACGTTACAATTGCGACATTGAGATACCCACATTTTCTTTTAAACATTAACAAAAATTTGAGTAAAATAAATTGGCACACCCGGTGGGACATTGTCAATAGATTGTAGTTTGTCAAAAGAAAAATCAAGAATTTTGAATTTGCATGTGGTTGCGCAGTGGTAAGTTTGTACGTCCAGAGCTAAGGAAATCAGCGTCAGTTGACATGTCAAATACTTATGCAGCATCTTCTTCTACTTCTAGTGATGAGATTAGAGAAAATGAATCCGTAAATTCTCCTGTGATTTCAAACGCAGAGCCTACCTTGATGTCAGTGAGACATGATGGCGTTGGCCATGCCCATACAGGGTTAAATGCAACTCACATAAATACCGTGGGGTGGCCGCCATATGGCTTGCCACCGGGGTATGTCCCCTCCATGGTGACACAAGGATTGCCTGTGCCTTTCTACTCAACTTTTCAAAATTCTATTTACCAAAATCCATATGGCATGTCAAATGTACCTGTTTCTGAGGCGTCAGGTTCACACGTATCACAACAAAATTTTTCACATTCTATTAATAATACAGGAAATAACAGTGCATCTAATTCTACTACATCCACGGTCACTAGGGTAGAAAATTTCAGACCTATATTTTCTGACATGTCAAGAGCAATGCTTGTTAATCAACCTAGTCAAACTGTGGGATCTTTAGCAAATATTAGGCAACAGATGGATGAAAGCCACCATGATCTAGTAAACATGTTAACTCATCAAATGGTGACAGTTTTAAATCTTCTTTTAGAAAACACAAACACTAGAATTGAACAATTAAATAGGCAAGTCAATAGGATTGCTACTGTGATAAATTTAGAAGAAAATGATAACCAGGGTTTAAGATTTGATAATGTCAATCAAAATGGTGGAGCAATTCCTAATTATGATGTCCATATGCCTAGACATGGTCAAAATGCTGATGATATGTTAGAAAGACTTAGGCAAAATAACATAGGGGGCATTATAATCTAGCAAGAAATGTTGAACAAGTGTTAAACCATTTGGGATTTAATGTTGGTTGCTTAAATAGGCCATATTTTGTGTCTGCTTTTCCTGAATGTGTCCAACAAGCAGAGCTCCCAAGGGGTTGGAAAATTCCAAAATCCCTTACAAAATTTTTTGGAAAAGAAAATGAGTCTACAGTAGAGCATATTGCTCGATATACTATTGAAATTGGGGAAGCAGCTTCTAATGAATATCTCAAGATGAGATACTTTCCTTCTTCTTTAACAAAAAATGCATTTACATGGTTCTCCAACTTGAGACCAAATTCTATTCATTCTTGGGCGCAATTAGAAAGAAATTTTCATGATCAGTTTTTCTGAGGTGAATTGAAAGTTAGTCTTACAGATTTATTCTCTGTCAAACGTGCAGAAGGAGAATCTATTGATACTTATTTGGCGCGGTTTAGAAACATGAGGAATACATGTTTTACTCCGATTCTAGAATCTGAAGTTGTCAAAATGGTTACTAATGGGCTAGAATTTGGAGTTAGAAAGTAGCTTGTTAATCAACATACTTTAGATCTTTCCCAATTAGCTGAAAGAGTAAGATAAATAGAACAAATTAAGAAAGAAAAAGAAAATTTTAAAAAGGATTCAAAAAAGGTTGCATATATTGATTGTTTTTCCGATAGTAGTGATTCAGATGAGAAAGAGATTTATATTGCCGAATTACGTGGGGGTCCTCCTTATGTATGCAAATCTTTGAAGCCTGTTAAAGGAAAAGAAAAAGTTTCTTCTTATTCTAAAGTTGAAAATAAGACTTATTCTTTTGATATTTCTAAGGCAGATCAAATATTTGAGGTTTTATTAAAAGATAAGCAGCTTATTTTACCTGAAGGAAAAAAGATGCCTACAACTAATGATATAAAGAATAAGAAATTTTGTAAGTTTCATCAGGTATTTTCGCATACCATTAACAATTGCGTCCATTTCAGGGACTTGATACAAAAAGCAATTGAGGAGGGAAGATTGAAGTTTGAGGATAAAACTACTATGAAGGTGGACACTGAACTATTTGCTGCTGACTCAAATTATGTCAAGCCATTCAATTTGTCAATCAACATGGTAGAAGTTGATGCCACAATGGTTAGTGCTAAAGATGAAAATAAAGACTTGAGAGTCTTCGAACAAGATAAGAAGCCAGTTTATCCTCGTCCTGGTGAGGATTTGTTAGATTTTTTGTTGAGAATTAAAGAATCTGACAACACCATCACCATGTGCCCAAAGTGCAATGCTGTTTTTGACAAAGAAGCTGCAAAAGAGTTTGAAAAGTACAAAGTTGAAGAGAAAGAAAAGGCTGAATTGAGAAAGAAGATTGCTGAAAAAGAAAATGAAACTAACGAGCTAAAGCGGAAAATAGCCGAGGAAAAACAAAAGTTGGGTGGTCAAACTCCTTTGAACAAGTGCGTCAACAACACTGGGGTACAACCCGTCAACCAGAAGATGAAGACTGTAGTCATGATTGATAAAAAACTTGATGTATTTTCTCAAAAGACAAGAGTTCCTCCCACCAAAATTTCAAACAATAAATGGGTCTAGAATGTGAGAAATGTGCAGAATCAACCTACTGCTTTTGCAAGAGGAAAAAACAAACGGGTGAAGTCTAGACCTTTTAAGCCCAGGTACTACGAGTCTCAGTTATGGAACATGAATCATGCACAAGACGGAGGTGGTATATATATTCCAAAAAATGTGCCTATTCCCTCAAAGCCAATTTATTCTTGTTATAATCCTAACATGCAGCAGGTTCCTAATTATTCTCCTTGGCCAAATTGTCAAAATATTCCAAAATATTCTCCTTTTACAACTTTTGAGCAAAAAGAGAATATACTTGACTATGTTCCTTTGGATCCATACAAGGGACACGGGGTAGATTTTCCTCCTTTGCCAACCATGGCCAAGTCTGCAGAAACAGACAATTCTTCTAATCACCCTAAATGCAATAAAAATATAAAGAAGAATCTTGCTGGGAAGAAGGTAACGGTTGAAAACAGGGAGAAAAAGATGAAGATTTAATTACTGATAATTTTGACACTGGTTTTGATGACAGCTTAGAAGCAATATTTGGTGTTAAGCAACCTATAGTTGTGGTGTCAATATTGCCTGAGAAGTATAGTCAAGTCCAGGAAGTAGAGTCATTAGAAGATGATTGTTATGATGTCTTTCCTGGAAGCGAATGCTTATTGCTAGATAACAATATGTGTGGTGGAGGATTATTTGAGAAGCCTACTGAAAAGATAAGGAACACTTGCGTCCACTGCATATCAAGGCTCGTGTTGATGGAATGATAGTCAATAAGATTTTGGTTGACGGGAGAGCTGCTGTTAATCTCATGCCTGAAAGAATGATGGGAAGGCTTGAAAAAATTGAAAAAGAACTGATTAAAAGTAGCATTGGGGTAACAGATTTTAATGGAAGGACTTCTTCTGTTAGAGGTGTGGTTCTGCTGTCAATTGAGGTTGATTCTATCAATAGGCCGACTCTATTTGTTGTGGTTCCTTCAAAGGCTGATTTTAACTTGCTTTTGGGACGTGATTGGATTTATGAAATGGATGCTATTCCATCCACTTTACATCAAAAATTGATTTTCTGGAATGAAGATGGAGGAGTGGAAGAAGTTCTTACCCGAAATATTAGAAGAATTAAGTATAATCAAATCCTTGTGAATAGAGGAAGCCCACCATAGTAGATGAAATTGGGGAGAGTGAGAGGCACAGAGTTAAAGAAGAAGCTTAACACTAACATATTCTCTCCTCACATGTATTACAAGAAGATAAGAGTACTGAGTTATTTTACATTTGTTTAGCCAATTTAAAAATAAATAAATAAATAAACATACGTTTGTATATACTTCTTTTATTATTATAAACAACAAAATTTTTCACTTTCAATCACTGTATGACTTCAAGTGAAAAAATTTTGGGGAGCATTATGTTAGACAAAATATAATTTTTATAAGAAAATTATTAAAAAAAATAATTAGTTACTTGGTAATGTTTCTATATATAATATTTATATCTATATGCCTATATATATAATATTTATATCTATTTTAAATTAAATTAGATTATTTGTCAGTTGGTTATCTATTTAATTTTTGAAATTCACAAGAGGTGCGGGAACAGTTAGAGGAAATTCAAATTTTTCGCAAGTGGTGTACAAATGGTAACTGTTAGTTGACATTAGGTTAGTCTATAAATAGAGTTTTATGAAAATATTATAGGCAGTTCAGTTTTTCTTGGAAAACACTTAGAAACCCAAAACGCTCTCAGCTACTTGGCATTACAGAGTAAAATTGGGAATCTTAAGTAATTCCTTTGAACTCAAACACTTGTACTTTGCTTTCTTTCAGTTTTTATTAATAAAATTCCTCTACTTTTACGTCTTCTTCTCTTTTATATTCATGTTTTTTCTTTTATCTTTTTTTTAATTTTTTGTTTGTTTCAATTTCTGTAATTTATTTTGTCACTGACATTTTGTATTTATTTGTTTATTTGTTACTTTTATTCTTTTTAATTTTATTTGACATTACAATTGCGACATTAAAATACCCACATTTTCTTTTAAACATTAACAAAAATTTGAGTAAAATACGTACCAATTACTTTTTTCTTGTATTTAATTTCGAAAGAGAATTTGAGGTTGATTAAACGTGAAAAGAAAATTGCATTTGTGTAAGGAAGTTCATCACCACATTATAAAATTAACTTCCGCTAAGAAATTAACTAAAAAGGTAGTAAATTAGAGCTAATTAATTTAAAAATATTTTTTTTATAAAAAAAATTAATTATTCTATTAATTTTTATAGTTTTATAAAATTTTTAATTAAATTCTTATATATTTTTTTTAATTGAGTCATTGCACTAATTTATTTTTTAAATTAGGTTCTTATATTTTTTTTATTTGAGTTTCTGCACTAATTTTATTTTTTTAGTTGGATTCTTATATAATTAAGTCAATTACTCTTAAGAGAGACCTAATTAAAAAAAAAATTGGTACAAAAATCCAATTAAAAGGAAAAAAAAGTATAAAGACCTAATTGAAAATTTTACAAAACTACAGGGATTAACAAAATAATTAAATCTAAAAAAATTCACTACTTTAATTTTTTCAAATTTTAATTTTAAGAAAATGACAAATCGATCTTTAACTTTTTGTTCTCCAGACATTTAAGTTTCAAAAGATTTAAAAATACATTTAAATTCCTGATCTCTTCAAAATCTGGACACATCAATCCTTGAATCTAATTTTAAAAGCTCTCTCATATCTGCATCTATATCAACCAGGCAATAACAAGAATCACGTTTAATTTTTTTGTTGAATTTAATAAACCTAAATAAACATGAAAGATTAATATATCTAAATTTTAAAAAAATAAAAATTAAATTTTTAAAGATTTAAATATTCATATATCAAAAAATTAATCACCTATTTATCCTTTTTTTTCTAAAATTTAAAATAAAAAGAGGTTGGCTCGACCTCTGCTTATCGCGTTTTTCTCATTTCGAGCGAGAGAAGTAGGGTTTTGCGGCGGAGGGATTGATGAGCCCTCCTCGTGATCGAGTTGTTGAGGGGTGCAACCTGGTCGGAAGCACGGCCAAGGACCGCAATCCCCTTTGTCCAACTCTGCCGGTGCTGCCAGACGACATCCTGGTCGAAATCCTGCTGATGCTTCCTGTGAGGGCCCTTCTTCAATTCAAGTGTGTGTGTAAGTCTTGGAGAACCCTAATCTCTAGCCCCCAATTCGCCATGGACAACTTTCGTCAACGCTCATCGGCGGACCGGGATCTAACGTCGCGTTTGGTATATTACAATCGCCTCTACTACCACTGCCGAGTTGGATTCTTGCCCCTGCAACCGCTGTTCAATAGCCCATCTGCCACTACCAAGGTCGTTAGCTTCGATATGGGCTGTCGTGTTGGTGCGCTCGTTGTTAGAGGCTCCTGCAATGGTTTGGTGTGCTTGCATCATCTTCGGAGTTGTTGTCTCCGCCTGTGGAACCCTTGCACTGGATCCGCATCCCAATGGTTTCGAATTGAGTTTAACTGTTTCACTTATTATGGTTTTGGCTATGATCACGTGCATGACAAATACAAGCTTGTAACAGTGGAAGGACAATATTTGACCGTAATTTGTACATTTGGTGCAAATTCTTCGACTATCGGTCCCAAATTCCCTTCTCCTGCCGTTGGTTTGTCAGGGTCCATTGGGAAATTCGTGAGTGGCACCGGCACTCTCAATTGGATGGCAAAGCTGACTGGTTCTGCTGCTAATGAGAGGAAGTGGGTAATTCTTTCCTTTGACTTGGCAAATGAAACTTTTGGCCAAGTGCCGTTGCCTCGTCTGAGTGGCGGCGGCGACAATACTTGTGATCCAGAGCTGCAAGTCTTAAGGAACTGCCTTTGTTTTACTATAGATCATAATAATACTGTCTTCGACGTGTGGATGATGAAGGATTATGGAGTAACGGAATCCTGGATGATGATCTCGCGCGTGAAACTCTGGCGTCACAAGTACAATAATCCTTTAACACCCTTCTCCATCTCGGAACATGATGTCCTTTTGCTAATGCTTCCTGATAGAAGATTGGTTCTGCATAAATCTGATTCTGGCCTGTTATATTTTCCTCTGATCGATAGCTCAAGTGACGCCCATCACTTTCCTATATGCTCCAAAACAAATTTTCGGATCTTTTTTCTTTACCATGACAGCTTAGTTTTGCCACCACAATAACTTCCTTGATCGGAGAGTTGATTGAACTAGGCCATGATTGCTTAAGAGATTATTATTATCTTTGTTACATTTTTTTACTGTATTTATCTTATGTATTCCTATGTTTTGGTTGTTAAATTGGAACCGTAGCTGTATGAGAATTCAGTTAAGTTTCTTGGTATTCTAGCTTTAGTCAAACTAGTTATTATTCACTTTAGAGTTTAGACTACCATTTTAATTTTTAAAGCCTCAAGTCTTTGCTACATTACAATTTTACATGTTTGTTTTGCCTGAAATGACCTAATTCTATGCAAACATGGTGATTATTAAGTTACGTATGTTTATGGTATAGTGATGCACGGTTGAAGCAATTTTGTTCATTTCATAATCATGAGAATATAATAAATGAAATACTATGGTTGAAATGAGAAGAGTTGATCCATTTATTTAGTTTTTATAATTTTATCCCCCGAGTGTTGGTGGTGCGCATGATTTTGGGAGGAACCACACAAGGAACGGTGGCATATTGTTTTTGGTTTGCTTAGGAAATGAGATGTTTTCTTTGTTTACCGTTGAAAGGTCGGTTGTCTTCTTGTGTGGTGCTGTGGTGGAGAATTGTTGGATTTTGTTTCTTTGTTCAGAATGCCAACAGCAGAACTGCTATTTGCCCGTAAGTTTAGGACTAACTGGTTCATTCTTGAGTTACCTAACTCATGTTAATTTCGTAAACCTTAAAAAGGGCATTAAATTGAGTCAATTTCACACCAGATGAATGGCAGGAGAATGGGGTCTCGGTAAATGATTTTTGCCTTGTCTATATTTTGCAAGTTGATAGGATCAGGTTTGGATAGCTGGATTTGGACTTTTTATGAGTAAAGGGGATATCTATTGCTGGTAATTTCCAATACATTTTGTCCTATAAGAATGTATCAATAATAGGGAAAGCTTGGTCTTCATGCAATAAAATGTGCTTAGTCCCTCTGATGAAATGGGATGAATCATGAATGCACGTTTAAAGTTGTAGGACCAAAGGGTAGTATTTTTTATAGCAAAAGCATTAAATGCTTCAAGGAGAGTCCTTTAAGAAGGCCTTGACTGAAAAGCCTATTCAAGTTGGTTCTAAGCAGCTATCATCACTTGAAATTTTTTGCTTTTATTTCTGTTTAATTATGTGTGTGCATCTAATCCTTCAATTGTTTTTGCCCTTTTACTCTTTATAGAGCTCACTGTGCATATAGCAAACAACTTCTAGGTTCTAACCCTTACTAAAATTAACACCACTTTAATGACACTATCTCTCCTTTAAGAATATTTACTGGTACATGTTAAATTAAAAAAATTGTTCTAAACAGTTCTTATGAACAGGCAAATGGATCAAGTATTGGACTAAGTGTACCCAACTTGGATATAGATACAAGTTCCACCAATGTAAAAATATTAACTGAGATGGCTGAGGAGATGTTGAAGCAAAAGAATGTAGAGTCAGTGCTCCTTGGAGGAAAGAGAATATCAGAGCAGAGTAATTCCGAGAAACTTGACTGGTTTGCCGAGGAGAACTTGTTCTGGAATATCAGAGGAGAAGCAGCAGAATAGCTCCCAATGTTGCACTCAAGCAAATTAACCCAAAGAATGCCTAGAGTTCTAAACTATGCTCAGTACCAAGGTAAAGAAAAAGGTAACGTTTTGTTTCCTTGTTGATAAGGCTATTCTAAATCAATAAATTGTTGTTTGATAATCAAAATCTTGAACTATATAATATAGATAAAGTATTAGAACCTTGTTGTTTAATGTGATGCTATGGAAAAACATTGTAGTCTTGGGCATGGCGTATTTCATGTCAAAATTGAAGAGGCTAGTGATAAAAAGTTAACAATGAGATGACAGTGGTGGGGGACATCCGAGGTCCTGAAAAGGTTCTTCTGATGTAATAATGCACTGATACAAGTTAAAAAATTGTTATGGTAGGGTTGATGAGTGATAAGCAGTTCATTATTTTTTGCCACCATGGTAAGACATTAAATTTATCTGCTCATTTAGATCCTTTGGATTGAATTTTTTTATATTCATCAAGACACCAAGTTTAGGTCCTATTCCAAGTGAATTATTTTGTGGCCTGTCTTGTTTCCTCCTTTGGGTATATGATAAGCTGCATATCAGTATCACTTACAGCCAAACCTGACAAAATATTGGACCCTTTTGAACATTACAATGACCATTTCAATTGGTAATCTGTCTGCTATTATTCAAGCCACGTGCAGTGGTAGTTCACAGAATAAATGTTCGTAATTTAACAGCATCTCTTCAGGAGTAATTTTTTGTAGTATCATATATCAGTCTTTGCTGAATAAAAACTTGTGCTGATTTTCACAAAGCGATTTGCAAGATATAGAATTCTGAGTTGAATTTAGTCAGTGGATAATCACTTGGGCATGTTAAAATGAATAGACCAATCAAAATTTTCTTATTTACTTTATTTGGCCCAGAAAAAAATAAGGTGAGTCACTGCTCACTTGACTAAAGAACAGAAAGATCCACACTTTCTCAAATTCCGAAATTTTTCTTTCCTTCCTTAGCTTTAAGGTCGTGAATAGTTTTGCTCTGGTCTCTCTTTGTTGTCATGTTGTCCTTATTTGTGAAGCAGAACAAATTATAAGCCACAAATTGTGTCGATCCCACACAGTAAAAAGTATTGTTTTGTTCTTTTAATAAATGTCTTCATTGTTCTTCAAAATCCTTGTTATTTATTTCACATGCAAAATATTTTGATATTAAGTTCTACCTGTTTTGCAGGGGAAAACATAGGAAGCAAAAATTAGATAGCAAGAGTAAGGATAAAAGTAGAAGAAAATACAACTTAGGGAGTTGAGTGCTAAAAGGGTGGAAAATCTCTGAATACTTTGCTCATCAAGGTACATATAGTAGTCGAGGTGCCGACATCACATTTCTAAGACAGAAGTGTATAGTATATTCATATGTTGAAGCATTTTTAGGTTCAAACATGAAAACGTGGTTTATACTTTTTTTTCTTTTTCATTTTCAAAAATCAGAATAGAGGTCCATTCCTCTTTAGGGCATATTTAGTTGAAGGAAACAAATGAGGTGAAAATTATCATGCCTTGAAATTCATTTATGAATTTTCACCAGTTTTACCAAACGACAAACGACAAACCCGAGTTTGACAACCATGAGGTCAATCTTGTTTCTGATGATGAGTTCAGCTAGGTAATTGATAGTGGCGCCTCAATACATGTTACACCGAATAAGGAGTTTTTCACTTCTTATACTACTCCAGGTAATTTTGGAGTGCTTAAAATGGGTAATGATGGCTTGGCCAAGGTTGTTGGTGTAGGAGATGTTTGTCTTGAGACTAATATAGAAATGAAGTTGTTACTCAAAGATGTTAGACACGCTCCAGATGTTCGCTTGAATTTGATTTCAGATAAAAGGCTTGATAATAAAGGCTTTGTTAACACTTTTGGCTTTGGACAATGGAAGCTTATTAAAGGTAACTTAATGGTGGCTCGAGAAAAAAGTACTTCAAATTTGTATGTGATGCATGCCATAATTGCAAAAGGTAGTGTGAAAGCGATTGAAAGTAAAGAAGTTTGTAGCTTGTGGCACAGACGACTTGGTTATATTAGTGAAAAAGAACTTAACTATTTAGCTTGAAAGGACGCTCTTTCAGGTTTGAAGAATACAGAGTTGGAAAAATGTTCTCATTGCATGACTGGCAAACAAAGAAGATTATTCTTCAAGAAGCATCAACCTTCAAGAAAATCAGACTTCTTGGAATTGGTGCACTCCGATATTTGTGATTCTTTGAAAGTACAGTCTTTTAGTGAAGCTATTTACTTTATTACTTTTATTAATGATCATTCAAAAAAGTTCTGGACTTATGCTTTGAAAACAAAGAACTAAGCTTTGAAAAAGTTCAAACAATTCCAAGCTTTGGTTGAGAGGCAAACAGGTAAAAAGTTTAAATGTATTCGCACTGATAATGGTGGTGAGTATTGTGAACCATTTGATGAGTATTACAAGTAGCAAGACATTAGGCATAAAAAGACACCTCCTAAAATACCTCAGTTGAATAGTTTGACAAAAAGAATGAATAGAACACTGATTGAAAGAGTTAGGTATATGCTATGTATTATAAATAATAAAGTGACATCTACCATAATATGTTTACATGGCAAAATTATAAACAATCTATGTATTATCATTTGAATGTAGAATGACTTTGTATCAACTTTTAAAAAATATTAGAGTGAAATTCTTGTGATGTGTGAAAATGTAAATTAATTATACTGTATAATATATTCTAATAAGTACTATATTATTTAGAAATTGATTAGATAATGGTAAACTAATATTAAATTTGAATTATTTGGTAGTAAAAATAATACAGTTTGCAAAATATTTATTTAATAATTTGTATATAATTTTATATAATTATTCAACTTAAATATAATATAAATTAAAATATAATTTATTATTTTAAAAATTTAAGTTTATTTATTTTAGAAAAAGACATAAACCTTTTATATTAGAGTTATACAAAATTATATCTTTATTTGTTGCTTTTATTTTTACATTTGTTTTAGTTGTCATACTTTGTCTTTTTACATGGTGTTCTTTGGATTGCAAATAATTAAACAAAAAAATTTAAAAAGATGAATGAGAATGAGAAACACCAAAAATATAAATTAATTTGATAATCATGATATAGAGTATACTTAATAAGGAGATGTGTTAAATTTGAACTTACTTGGGTTTAAAATAATAAATGAGAATAAAAAAATACAAAAAATATAAATATAAAATTATAAATTAATTTTATAATTATGTTATATTTGAATGTATTTAGTAAGAAAATGTGGTAAATTTAAACTTACTTAAAAGAATTTTCATTAATTGGTATGAGAGATTAAAAAATAAAGAGTAGTAGAATCTTATGTAGTATGCATAAGTAAACCAAATAATATAGTAGTAAGAGTATTAAACTATTAATATATATAAGTCTTAGAATTTTAATATTTGTAACTGAAAATTATTATTAATAATTTAGATATTAATTTTTATATAATAAAAATATATTGTTGTATAATGTTGCAAGACTACACTTTTTGTCAATATGATCATTTTTCACTACAAATTCACGGTATCCCATGATCCAAAGTCGAACTGATAATCTCTTTCAATTCCTTGATTCTTTATAGTATAGTTCTTGTCTCAATCAACAAGACATAATTAAACATCATGCCTAGACTATATTTGTTTTGCCATTTCATATTTTCATGATAGTTACCTGGACTTAAATCATCACAAGTTGCCTATGTATACTCTAAGGTAGACCCATTTGGAAATAAAGTCTTATCAAATATATACGCTATATAACTATCAAAATATATATATATATATATATATACACTATATTGTTTCTGCCTCCTGTACAATTTGTCAATTTGGCTTCATTCGGAAACTATAAGGTATGAAAATAAATAACTATATTGTTTCTATATATGCTATCTTCTACTTGGTTTAAAGATTTTGTCCCATCTAACTATCCCATTACAATATAGACAATCTTTTCTTACTATTCCATGTACTTCCAGTAACTGGCATAAAAGAATTTATTACTGTTTGCTTGATTTTAGTCCTATTTGGACATAAGTATCGATTCAAGTATCGATAATCTCAATTCGAAAAGGAGATACGATTCTTCTAAAAAAACAGGAACTTAATTGACTTGCCAAATAATGTACTAATAGAATTCTTGAATTAATGATAATATAAGTATATATAAACAAAGACTAAACAAGAACGATAATTAAAATGAGATCAAACAGATTTAAACAATGTCACTAAAAAATCTAAAATAAGAAATTGTTTAAACATGCACGAAATAACAAAAAATAATACAAATACAAAAAATAAACTAGAAAAAAAATAGGCAAAAGAAATAATAACAATAGAAAAGAATTGACTTCAAACATTCACTTGTACTGAAATGATCTTTCACTTGAAATTTTGCAGAAATTTAAAGTATTGTGGAATATTTGATAATTTATATAAGGTAGTATAATTGTGCACGAAAATATAAATATGGGAGTTGTACGAAGATAACCTGAGATAGATGGATTGGGCTTGGAACGTGAGGCCCAAGCGCTCAGATCAGTGGGGTGGTCTCCGACTTGATATGCGTCAAGGAATCGCTGTCCGAGTTGTGTGTTCCAAGAGATGGGGGTGGTACCTGCAAAGACACTCCGATGCCTAAGTTAGCAATGGGGTAAGCAGGTTTAGAATGTATTTGACTTAGCTTTACCTGAGTGTGTTAGTGTATTTATAGGTGATGATCCAATAACCACTGTTGAAGTAATTCCACTTCTGAAGGTGGATAAACGTCCCTTTATCTTAAGGTTGTTGGGATATCCTCACTAGAAGTGGATGAGAGATTTTAGAGGGCAGTTACTTATTTGAATAGGTGTTATCTGCCAGCTCAATCCGAGTCCGACCTCTTTGGGGAGGGGCTTATGCCGAACCCGACCTCTTCAGGTAAAGGCCAACCTTCAGATTGGGCCTTTTTGGCTTACTTGGGCCTGGACAAAAATATTGGGCTAGGGCATGAACAGTGCCCCTACTCGAGTCCGATCTCTTAGCTGTGAGTTGGATTCGAGTATTAATTGAACTCGGGTTCGTTCAAGTCGGAAAACGAAGCGATTTTAGTTTAAAACCGACTTGATTTGAATTTCTAAGGCGTCGCGTCTAATCAAACTTCGCGTCCGTTTGGGATTTTGCATTTACTCGTAGGGGCAGTTACATTGGTAACGGCGCGTTTCTTTAATGATTGCGTCGTTTTACTGTTGTGCCCCTAGTCTGTTATAAATACTTTTCCCTCTTCTTTCTTTGTTTTCTTTCGTCTTCTCTTCGAAGTTTCTTTCCTTGATCTTTTGCTTTTTCACTCAAAAACTCCCTTCGGTCTTCTGTTCTCAGATGCTTCGTTGCTTCTTTCGTCGTGACTGCTTTCTCTTTGATTCTACAAAAAAGGTTAGTTCTTCTTTATCTTTCCTTGTCATTTGTGTAGTGCTTTCTTTATTTCTGCTTGGTGCACTTGCGTGTTTGAGGGAATTTTTATGCCTTTTTCGTTCCTCTGCAAAGCTTTAAAATTTTTGCATGTCTATTTTACAAAAATCGTCTCTTTTGTTGCCTGGTGATTGTTTCCTTGTTTGCCTTCGAAAAAAACTTTCTTTTTTTAGGGGCCTATTTGTTGATGAATTTTTTTTTCTTTGTAGGTTTTATTACTTTTATATACACTCCCTCATTGTTGAAAAAATGTCTTCCTGTATTCTTGAGACCCTCTTGAGATGGGTAGATGATTCCGTACTTATTGAGAAACCTCTAGTAGATACTGACTCTATAACCGAGCTTCGTACCCATCATAGGATTTGTAGTCTTAAGGCTGACGAGTCCACGTATGAACTAGTGGCCCCCGGTTTTGAGGATCCGGTTTGTTGTGTGAGGATTACTGACTCCGATTCTCATTTTTTCTTCATGTACGACTGCCTTTTCACCCGTTTGGGGGGTTTTCCTTCCCTTTTCTGATTTTGAAATGGAGGTTTTGTCTCATTGTCGAGTTGCCCCTACCCAACTTCATCCCAATTCTTGGGGTTTTATGAGGATCTACTAACTTGTCAACCACGAACTTGATTTCCTAACCTCTTTAAAAATCTTTTTCTATCTCTTCCACTTGACTAAACCTTTCAGTGCTTCCAATAAACAAAACAAACAGCAGTGGGTGTCTTTTTGGGATATTCAAGGTTGGAAAGTTTTTTCCATCTTTGATGATTCTTTTCACGACTTCAAAAACTTTTTCTTCAAGGTCCAAGCCGTAAAAGGCCATCATCCTTTTTTCTTGAATGAGAACGGGCAGCTCCGATTTCCTCTGTACTGGTCAGAGGCTTCCCCTATTGAGAAATATAGCTTGGATGATTTGGATGAGTTAGAGGAAGCCATTGTTGGATTTTTTCAAGAGGCCTGGGGCGAGCTCCAAACCTGGATACTAAAAAATTCCTTCTTAGCTCTCCGAGTTTCGTCCAAACTGAGCTAGGTAGTTTTTGTTTCTTTGTGGCTGTTTTAATGAGTTCCAACTTAAAATGTGCTTTTTCTCCGATTTGTAAGCTGATTGAATTTTATTCTTTCTTTCAGAAATGGTGAAAAGTGGATCGAGTGCTGCTTATCAAGAGGTGCAAGAGGTGAAGAGGAAGGCTCACGCCCGAGTTGATGCTGCAAGGGTCGGAGCTTCTGGCACTCCTCCTATCCGAGATTCGGGTTTGGGAACCTCCTCCTCTCATTCTATTCTGGTAAACCCTATTCATACTTCTTCTCTTCCTCCTCCTGCTCCTGTTCCACCCGTTCAGCACTTTGCCGAGCCTAAGAAGAAGAAGTGGAAGACCTCGGAGATTGGTTCTTCCACTGCTGGGGAGGCCAACTTTGATGTTCCAAAGTTTGCAGGAAGCACATCCTTCCTTTTAGTCAAATTTCCATGGATGATTGATGAGCGGATAATTTATATGCTTTTTGGCATTGTTTTTACATAGTTTTTAGTATGTTTTAGTTACTTTTTGTTATATTTTTATTAGTTTTTATGCAAAAATCACATTTCTGGACTTTACTATGAGTATGTGTATTTTTCTATAATTTTAGGTATTTTCTGGCTGAAATTGAGGGACTTGAGCAAAAATCTGATTCAGAGGCTGAGAAAGGACTGCAGATGTTGTTGGATTCTGACCCTCCTACACTCGAAATAGACATTCTGAAGCTACAGAAGCCCAATTGGCGCGCTCTCAATTGCATTGGAAAGTAGACATCTTGGGCTTTCCAGCAATTTATAATAGTCCATACTTTGCCCGAGATTTGATGGCCAAAATTGGCATTAAAACGCCCACCAGAGACCCTTTTCTAGCGTAAAATGCCAGAACTGGCACCAAAACTGGAGTTAAACGCCCAAACTGACACCAAAGCTGGCGTTTAACTCCAAAGATGGCCTATGCACGTGAAACTTGGAAGCTCAGCCCAAACACTCACCAAGTGGGACACAGAAGTGGATTTCTGCACTATCTGCACTTAGTTACTCATTTTCTGTAAACCTAGTTTTCTAGTTGAGTATAAAAACTACTTTTAGAGATTCATTTTGGAACTTATGACATTTTTACATTTCATATTGTATCTTTGACGGCATGAGTCTCTAAACCCCATAGGTGGGGTGAGGAGCTCTGCTGTGTTTCGATGGATTAATGCAATTACTACTATTTTCTATTCAATCACGCTTGTTTCTGTTCTAAGATACTCATTCGTACTTCAATATGGGGAATGTGATGATTCATGACACTCATCATCATTCTCAAGCTTATGAACACGTGCCTAACAACTACTTTCGTTCTATCTAAGCTCAACGTAGTCATTGGGCGACAGCTTGAGTGCGTATATCTTGGGTCTCTGATCTACGGATTTGACTTGCCTCTCCTGACAACAGAGCATTCGAATTCATGAGATCAGAATCTTCGTGGTAGAGGCTAGAAATAATTGGTAGCATTCCTGAGATCTGGAAAGTCTAAACCTTGTCTGTGGTATTCCGAGTAGGATCTGGGAAGGGATGACTGTGACGAGCTTTAAACTCGCGACTGTTGGGCACAGTGACAGTGTGCAAAAGGATCAATGAATCTTATTCCGACACAAGTGGGAACCGACAGATGATTAACCATGTGCAGAAACTGTACATGGACCATTTTCACTGAGAGGACGGATGGTAGCCATTGACAACGGTGATCCACCAATATAAAGCTTGCCATAGAAGGAGCCATGTGCGGTTGAAGAAGAAGGCAATAGGAAAGCAGAAATTCAGAGGGCAAAGCATCTCCGAAACCTTAACCTGTTCTCCATTACTGAATAACAAGTATCATTCATTTTATATTATTTTACTTTTGCAAACAAAACTCTTTTTATTATTAATATCCTGACTAAGAGCTACAGGATAACTATAGCTTGCTTCAAGCCGGCAATCTCCATGGGATCGACCCTTACTCACGTAAGGTATTACTTGGACGACCCAGTGCACTTGCTGGTTAGTTGTACGAGTTGTGAAAAGTGTGATTTTCAATTTTGTGCACCAAGTTTTTGGCGCCATTGCCAGGGATTGTTCGAGTTTGGACAACTGACGGTTTATCCTGTTACTTAGATTAGGAAAAATTTATCTTTTTGGTTTAGAGTCACTAGAATTGCATCTTCTATTTTTCTTTCAAAAATATTATTTTTCTTTATTAATCTTTAATTTTTCTTTGAGTCTTCTGTTTCAGTTTAGTTTCATATTTTAAGTTTGGTGTCAATTGCATGTTTTTATTTTCCTTCAAATTTTTGAATTACATGTTCTTATTTTTCATTACATGTTCTTGTTTATTTTCCTTGTTTGATCTTTAGTTTTTCTTGTTTTGTGTCTTTCCTTGTTTTTCTTGTGCATTTTCGAATTATTAGTGTCCAAAGTATAAAAATTTTTAAGTTTGGTGTTTCTTGTGTCTTTCTTTTCTTAAAAATTTTCAAAATTTGTTCTTGGTGTTTATCTTGACCTTCAAGGTGTTCTTGGTGTTCATCTTGACATTCAAGGTTTTCCTCCTTGTTTTCTTTGTTTTAATCTAAAAATTCTAAGTTTGGTGTCATTTTATTATTTTTCTCTTTCCTCATTAAATTTAAAAATAAAAAATATATTTTCTCTTAGTTACTCATAATTTTTGAATTCTTTAGGTTGATTTAGTCAAAATTTTTAAAATTTGGTAGTTTCTTGTTAGTCAAGTCAAAATTTCAATTTTAAAAATCTATCTTTTTAAATCTTTTTCAAACAATTTCTTTTTCAATTTTCTTTTTATTTTTATTTTTCGAAAATATCTTTTGAAAATTTTCAAAATCTTTTTCTTTTTATTTTATTTTTTGAATTACTTATCTTAAATTATTAATTTGATTGAAAAATTTTAAGTTTAGTGTTTTCTTATTAGGAAAGTTTCAATCTTTAAAATTTTACAATCATATCTTTTTCAAATCTTTTTAATTAATTAATTTTTTCAGTTTTCAATTTTTATTTATTTATTTATTTATTTTTTCTAATTTTCAAACCACCATCAATTTCTCATTTATTTTACTTTATTTTATTTTAATTTCGGTAACTTAAAAAAAAGAGAATAAAGTTTTTATTTTCAATTCACATCATCTCCCTTTTTCCATCATGGACCTAAGTGGAAATGAACAATCCAAAAGGACTCTGGGGTCATATGCTAACCCCACTACTGCTTCATATAGGAGTAGTATCTGTATACCCTCCATCAGAGCCAGTAGTTTTGAGTTAAATCCTCAGCTCATTATCATGGTACAACAAAATTACCAGTATTTCGGTCTTCCACAGGAAGAACCTACTGAGTTTCTGGCATAGTTCTTACAAATTGCTGACACAGTACGTGATAAGGAAGTAGATCAGGATGTCTACAGATTATTACTATTTCCATTTACTGTAAAAGACCAAGCTAAGAGGTGGTTAAACAACCAACCCAAAGCTAGCATAAGAACATGAAAACAGTTGTCAGACAAATTCCTAAATCAATATTTCCCTCCAAAAAGGATGATACAGTTAAGGCTGGACATCCAAGGCTTTAAACAAGAGGATAATGAATCTCTTTATGATGCCTGGGAGAGGTACAGAGAGATACTAAGGAAATGTCCCTCTGAAATATTTTCAGAATGGGTGCAGTTAGACATCTTCTACTACGGACTTACAGAAAAGGCCCATATATCTTTAGACTACTCAGCTGGTGGATCTATACACATGAGAAAGACAACTGAAGAGGCTCAAGAGCTCATAGATACAGTTACTATAAATCAGCATCTGTACTTAGGTAATGAGTCCTCCATGAAAGAAGAGGCTAAAGCAGTATCCACTGAACTTAGTCCTCCAGAACAAGTTGCTAAACTCAATCAGCAAATACATCTTCCAACAAAACAGTTAGTAGAATTCAAAGAAATGTTACAAGATACTAAAAATGCTAACAAAAATATGGAAGCACAATTGGATCAGACAAGACATCAGTTATCTAAACAAATAACAGAAGAGTGCTAAACTGTTCATTTAAGGAGCGGAAAGACATTGAATGTCTCAACTCAAAGCATCAAAAAGCCAAGAAAGGAACAACTGGCAAAGGATGACCAATCCACTGCCCAAAATCCCTCTGAGGATAGTAAGAGCCCAGAGAGGAATGATCCTGACGTTCAAACGCTAGAAAAGGGTCAGAAGTTGGCGTTAAACGCCCATTTTGGTGCCAATTCTGGCGTTCAAATGCCAAAAAAGGGTAGCAATTTGGCATTAAATGCCCATGCAGCCCCCAATTCTGGCGTTCAAATGCCAGTAAGGAATCAGACACCTGCAAGTGCTGATAATAACCCCTTTAAGCAGGCTTCTCCAACCACTTCTACAGGCAATAAACCTGCAGCAACTAAGGTTGAAGAATATAAAGCCAAGATGCCTTATCCTCAAAAACTCCGCCAAGCGGAACATGATAAGCAATTTTTCCACTTTGCAGACTATCTCAGGACTCTTGAAATAAAGATTCCATTTGCAGAGGCACTTGAGCAAATACCCTCTTATGCTAAGTTCATGAAAGAGATCTTAAGTCATAAGAAGGATTGGAGGGAAACTGAAAAAGTTTTCCTCACTGAAGAATGCAGTGCAGTCATTTTAAAAAAGCTTACTAGAGAAGCTTAAAGATCCTGGAAGCTTTATGATACCATGCACATTAGAGGGTGCTTGTACCAAGACAGCTCTATGTAATCTTGGGGCAAGTATCAACCTAATACCTGCATCCACTATCAGGAAGCTTGGGTTGACTGAAGAAGTCAAACCAACTCGAATATGTCTCCAACTTGCTGATGGCTCTATTAAAGGTCCATCAGGCGTAATTGAGGACATGATTGTCAAGGTTGGGCCATTTGCCTTCTCCACTGACTTTGTAGTGCTGGAAATGAAGGAGCACAAGAGTGCAACTCTCATTCTAGGAAGACCCTTCCTAGCAACTGGACGAACTCTCATTGACGTCCAAAAAGGGGAGGTATCCCTGAGAGTCAATGAGGATGAGTTCAAGTTGAATGCTGTCAAAGCTATGCAGCATCCAAACACATCAAGAGACTGCATGAGCATTGATCTTATTGACTCCCTGGTGGAAGAGGTCAATATGACTGAGAGTCTCGAATCAGAGCTAGAGGACATCTTTAAAGATGTTTAGCCTGATCTGGAGGAACCAGAGAAAACAGAAGAACCTCTTAAAACTCCTCAGGAAGAGGAGAAACCTCCCAAACCCGAGCTCAAACCATTACCACCATCCCTGAAATATACATTTCTGGGAGAAGATGACACTTTTTCGGTAATCATAAGCTCTGCTTTAGAGCCACAGGAAGAGAAAGCACTAATTCAGGTGCTAAGGACACACAAGACAGCTCTTGGGTGGTCCATAAGTGATTTTAAGGGCATTAGCCCAGCCAGATGCATGCACAAGATCCTATTGGAGGATAATGCTAAGCCAGTGGTTCAACCACAGAGGCGGCTGAATCCAGCCATGAAGGAGGTGGTGCAGAAAGAGGTTACTAAGTTACTAGAGGCTGGGATTATTTATCCCATTTCTGATAGCCCCTGGATGAGCCCTGTCCAAGTTATCCCCAAGAAGGGAGGCATGACAGTGGTACATAATGAAAAGAATGAACTGGTTCCTACAGAAATAGTTACAGGGTGGCGTATGTGTATTGACTACAGAAGGCTCAATACAGCCACCAGAAAGGATCATTTTCCTTTACCATTCATAGACCAGATGCTAGAGAGACTACCAGGTCATCCATACTACTACTTTTTGGATGGCTATTCAGGTTACAACCAAATTGCAGTAGACCCTCAGGACCAAGAGAAAACAGCATTCACATGTCCATTCGGGGTATTTGCCTACAGAAGGATGCCATTTGGTCTGTGCAATGCACCTGTAACCTTTTAGAGGTGCATGCTCTCCATCTTTTCTGACATGGTGGAGAAATTTTTGGAAGTCTTCATAGATGACTTCTCAGTATTTGGAGACTCATTTAGCTCCTGTCTTGACCATCTAGCACTTGTTCTGAAAAGGTGCCAAGAGACTAACCTGGTTTTAAACTGGGAGAAATGTCACTTTATGGTGACTGAAGAAGTTGTCCTTGGGCACAAAATTTTGAACAAGGGAATAGAGGTGGATCAAGCTAAGGTAGAAGTAATTGAAAAATTACCACCACCTGCCAATGTTAAGGCAATCAGAAGCTTTCTGGGGCATGCAGGATTCTATAGGAGTTTTATAAAGGATTTTTCAAAAATTGCAAAATCTCTGAGCAATCTGCTAGCTGCTGACACACCATTTGTCTTTGACACAGAGTGTCTGCAGGCGTTTGTGACTCTGAAAGCTAAGCTGGTCACAACACCAGTCATTTCTGCACCAGACTGGACATTATCATTTGAACTAATGTGTGATGCCAGTGACCATGCTACTGGTGCAGTATTGGGTCAGAGGCATGACAAGCTTCTGCATGTCATTTATTATGCTAGCCGTATTTTAAATGATGCACAGAAGAATTACACAACCACAGAAAAGATTTACACAACCATAGAAAAGGAGTTGCTTGTAGTGGTTTATGCCATTGACAAGTTCAGATCTTATTTAGTAGGATCAAAAGTGATTGTGTACACTGACCATGCTGCTCTAAAATATTTTCTCACAAAGCAGGATTCAAAACCCAGACTCATAAGATGGGTGTTGCTTCTGCAAGAGTTTGATATAGAAATAAGAGACAGAAAAGGGACAGAGAACCAAGTAGCTGATCACCTGTCCCGGATAGAACCAGTAGCAGGAGCATCCCTCCCTCCTACTGAGATCTCTGAAACCTTTCCGGATGAGCAATTGTTTGCCATTCGGGAAGCACCATGGTTTGCAGACATTGCAAATTATAAAGCTGTGAGATTTGTACCCAAAGAGTATAGTAGGCAGCAAACAAAAAAATTGGTCTCTGATGCAAAGTACTACTTGTGGGATGAACCATATCTCTTTAAGAGGTGCGCAGACGGAATAATCCATAGATGTGTACCTAGAGAAGAGGCACAGAAGATCCTATGGCACTGCCATGGATCACAATATGGAGGACATTTCGGAGGTGAGCAAACAGCCACGAGGGTTCTCTAATGTGGCTTCTACTGGCCTACTCTCTATAAAGACTCCCGAGAGTTTGTACATAACTGTGACAGTTGCCAGAGGGCTGGTAATCTGCCTCATGGTTACGCCATGCCTCAGCAAGGGATCTTAGAGATTGAGTTGTTTGATGTATGGGGTATTGACTTCATGGGGCCTTTCCCACCATCATACTCAAACACTTATATCCTAGTGGCAGTAGACTATGTATCTAAATGGGTAGAGGCAATTGCAACACCCACTAATGATACTAAGACAGTGATAAAGTTCCTCCAGAAGCATATCTTTAGCAGGTTCGGTGTCCCTAGGGTCCTGATCAGTGATGGAGGCACTCATTTCTGCAATAAACAGCTTGACTCTGCTATGCTCTGATATGGAATTAACTACAGAGTGGCAACTCCATATCATCCACAGACAAATGGGCAGGCTGAAGTCTCAAATAGAGAACTAAAACGAATCCTAGAACGGACTGTAAGTACCCATAGAAAGGATTGAGCAAGAAGTCTGGATGATGCTCTATGGGCATACAGAACCGCATTCAAGACTCCTATAGGGACCTCTCCATACCAGCTTGTGTATAGAAAAGCCTATCATCTGCCAGTGGAACTGGAACACAAGGCCTACTGGGCAACCAGGTTCCTAAACCTTGATGCTAAGGTAGCTGGAGAGAAAAGATTACTCTAGTTGAATGAGCTGGAGGAGTTCAGACTCAATGCTTTCAAAAATTCTAAAATTTACAAGGAGAAAGCAAAAAGGTGGCATGACAGAAAGCTGTTATCTAGAGTCTTTGAGCCAGGACAGAAGGTTCTGCTATTTAACTCTAGGCTCAGACTGTTCCCTGGGAAATTGAAATCCCGGTGGAAGGGACCATATGTGATTACAAGTGTGTCACCATACGGATATGTAGAGCTTCAGGATATTGACTCTGACAAAAAGTTCATTGTTAATGGATAGAGAGTCAAGCATTATCTTGAAGGCAATGTTGAGCAAGAATGCTCAAGACTGAGACTAGATTAAAGCTCAGTAATGTCAAGCTATTGACTAAAGAAACGCTTATTGGGAGGCAACCCAATCTTATTTATCTATGTTAATTACTTTTTCATTTTATTTTCCATTGTTATTTTATATTTTCTTTAGGTTGATGATCATGTGGAGTCCCAAAAATAGCTGCAGAATTAAAGTGAAATCAAAAACAGCATAAAAAATAGCACACCCTGGAGAACAGGCTTACTAGCGTTTAAACGCCAGTAAGGATAGCAGAATGGGCGTTTAACGCCCATGCAGGCAGCATTCTGGGCATTTAGAAAACCGCCCAGTAAAGAAGGATTCCTGGTGTTTAACGCCAGCCAGAGTATCTGGCTGGGCGTTAAACGCCCAAAGAGCCAGTCAAGTGGGCGTTAAACGCCAGAATGGATAGCATTCTGGACGTTTAACGCCAGGATGACACAGGGGAGTAATAAGTTTTCAAAATTAATTGCATCTTTCTTCTACACCCTTCTATCTTATTTTGCTCGAGGACGAGCAAAGCTTTTAAGTTTGGTGTGGAAAAGCTCAGCTTTTTGCTTTCCATAACCACTACTGGCACCTAAGGCTGGAGAAACCTCTAGGAAGAGGAAAGGGAAGGCAGTTGCTTCCAACTCCGAGTCATGGGAGATTGAGAGATTCATCTCAAAAGCCCATCACTAGAAAGAGGATGGAGCAAACAAGAGAGCCCACTCATGGACGTCACCGAGAGCACTCCATCGTCCTCCATGAAATCAGAGAGGACCAAAGGGCCATGAGAAAAGAGCAATAAAGGCAAGGAAGAGATATAGAGGAGCTCAAGAAATCCATTTGTTCTTCAAGAGGAAGAAGAAGCCACCATCACTAAGGTGGACCCGTTCTTTAATCTCCTTGTTTATTTTCTTTTCTGTTTTTGGTTTTTATGCTTTATGTTTTGACTATGTTTGTGTCTTCATTACATGATCATTAGTGTCTATGTCTTAAAGCTATGAATGTTCCATGAATCTTTCACCTTTCTTAAATGAAAAATGTTTTCTGAAAAAGAAAAAGAAGTACATGAATTTCGAAATTTATCTTGAAAATAGTTTAATTATTTTGATGTGGTGACAATACTTTTTGTTTTCTGAATGAATGCTTGAACAGTGCATATTTTTTATGGTGAAGTTTATGAATGTTAAAATTGTTGGCTCTTGAAAGAATAATGAAAAAAGAGAAATATTATTGATAATCTGAAAAATCATAAAATTGATTCTTGAAGCAAGAAAAAGCAATGAAAAACACAAAGCTTGCGAAAAAAAATTTGGCAAAAAATAAAGAAAAAGAAAGAAAAAGAAAAAGCAAGCAGAAAAAGCCAATAGCTCTTTAAACCAAAAAGCAAGAGCAAAAAGCCAATAACCCTTTAAACTAAAAGGCAAGGGTAAAAAGGATCCAAGGCTTTGAGCATCAATGGATAGGAGGGCCCAAAGGAATAAAATCCTGGCCTAAGCGGCTAAATCAAGCTGTCCCTAACCATGTGCTTGTGTCATGAAGGTCCAAGTGAAAAGCTTGAGGCTGAGTGGTTAAAGTCGTGATCCAAAGCAAAAAGAGTGTGCTTAAGAACTCGGGGCACCTCTAACTAGGGACTTTAGCAAGGCTAAGTCACAATCTGAAAAGGTTCACCCAGTTATGTGTCTGTGGCATTTATGTATCCGGTGGTAATACTAGAAAACAAGATGCTTAGGGTCACGGCCAAGACTCATAAGTAGCTGTGTTCAAGAATCAACATACTAAACTAGAAGAATCAATAACACTATCTTAATTCTGAGTTCCTATAGATGCCAATCATTCTGAACTTCAAAGGATAAAGTGAGATGCCAAAACTGTTCAGAAGCAAAAAGCTACTAGTCCCGCCCATCTACTAGTTCCTATTGATATTTTTTTTAGTTGCTTGGGGACAAGCAACAATTTAAGTTTGGTGTTGTGATGAGCGGATAATTTATACGCTTTTTGGCATTGTTTTTACATAGTTTTTAGTATGTTTTAGTTACTTTTTATTATATTTTTATTAGTTTTTATGCAAAAATTACATTTCTGGACTTTACTATGAGTATGTATGTTTTTCTATAATTTCAGGTATTTTCTGGCTGAAATTGAGGGACCTGAGCAAAAATCTGATTTAGAGGCTGAGAAAGGACTGCAGATGCTGTTGGATTCTGACCCTCATACACTCGAAATGATTTTCTAGAGCTACAGAAGCTCAATTGGCACGCTCTTAATTGCATTGGAAAGTAGACATCTTGGGCTTTCCAGAAATGTATAATAGTCTATACTTTGCCCGAGATTTGATGGCCCAAACTGGCGTTAAAACGCCCACCAGAGACCCTTTTCTGGCGCAAAACGCCAGAACTGGCACAAAAACTGGAGTTAAACGCCCAAACTGGCACCAAAGCTGGAATTTAACTCCAAGGATGGCCTATGCACGTGGAAACTTGGAAGCTCAGCCCAAACACTCACCAAGTGCAACCAGAAGTGGATTTCTGCACTATCTGCACTTAGTTACTCATTTTCTGTAAACCTAGGTTACTAGTTGAGTATAAAAACTACTATTAGAGATTCATTTTGGAACTTATGACATTTTTACATTCCATATTGTATCTTTGACGGCATAAGTCTCTAAACCCCATAGGTGGGGTGAGGAGCTCTGCTGTGTTTCGATGGATTAATTCAATTACTACTGTTTTTTATTCAATCACGCTTGTTTCTGTTCTAAGATACTCATTCGTACTTCAATATGGGAAATGTGATGATCCGTGATACTCATCATCATTCTCAAGCTTATGAACGCGTGCTTGACAACCACTTCCGTTCTATCTGAGCTCAACGTAGTCATTGGGCGACAGCTTGAGTGCATATCTCTTGGGTCTGTGATCCATGGATTTGACTTGCCTCTCCTGACAACAGAGCATTCGAATTCGTAAGATCAGAATCTTCGTGGTAGAGGCTAGGAACAATTGGCAGCATTCCTGAGATCCGGAAAGTCTAAACCTTGTCTGTGGTATTCCGAGTAGGATCTGGGAAGGGATGACTGTGACGAGCTTCAAACTCGTGACTGTTGGGCGCAGTGACAGTGTGCAAAAGGATCAATGGATCTTATTCCGACACAAATGAGAACCGACAGATGATTAGCCATGTGCAGAAACTGTACATGGACCATTTTCACTGAGAGGACGGATGGTAGCCATTGACAACGGTGATCCACCAACATAAAGCTTGCCATAGAAGGAGCCATGTGCGGTTGAAGAAGAAGGCAGTAGGAAAGCAGAAATTCAGAGGGCAAAGCATCTCCGAAACCTCAACCTGTTCTCCATTACTGAATAACAAGTATCATTTATTTTATGTTTTTTTTACTTTTTGCAAACAAAACTCTTTTTATTATTAATATCCTGACTAAGAGCTACAAGATAACTATAGCTTGCTTCAAGCCGGCAATCTCCGTGGGATCGACCCTTACTCACGTAAGATATTACTTGGACGACCCAGTGCACTTGCTGGTTAGTTGTACGAGTTGTGAAAAGTGTGATTTACAATTTCGTGCACCAATGATGCTTCCTTGCATAACCATCTTCAAATTCTTGCTCGGGGGGGAATTCGGACGGCTCGGGTCTGCACTGCCCTTCTTGATATACTGGACAAAACTCCCTTGAGTTCTTTTCAAAAATTCATAGAGGACCTTCAGGGGAGAATTGTCCTATATTAGGAAGAGGAAAAGAGGCTGCAGGAGGAGAATTTCTGGATGAAGGAGGAGCTCGCTCGGTTCCTGGATTGGGAGAAAAAGCTAATGGCCCAATGTGCACTGGCTGAGGGGTTGAAGGAGAAGACGGAGCAAAATTATGTTAGGCTTTTTTCTGAGAATATTATTTTGCAGAAGCAGTTGGAGCTGAATCGGGAGGCCTATCAAAACTTGGAGGATTCTATTGTTGAGAGCTCGGAGGAGGCTTTTAGGGTGTTCAAGGAACAAGTTGGAGTTATTGCTCCTGACTTGGGTCTTTCACCTCTCCATCCCGACAAAATCGTCATTGATGGGGCAATTGTCTCTCCTCCTCATCCTAAAACCGATTCCGAGCTGAAGACTCGTGCGCAGCGCATTGTTGAGTCTCCTCCTCATGAGGTGGAGCAACAAGAAGGATTCTTGCCGAGCTCTTCGAAAGCTCCAACTTTTGCCACCGAAGAGATCCCCCAGACCCTTCCGACTCCTGCAGGTGACCCGATTTCCACTCCTGCCGATGATTTCAATCCTTTCCTTGGTTCCCAATGATTTCCAGCTACTAGGGCCCGGCTTGTGTGCCCTTTTTGAACAATTTGTTTTTATGTGTTTGTTTGATATGGTGGTTCCTGACATTTGACCCTTAATAGGGTCATTAACAACAACCATTTGTTTTGCGGGTCCCTTTTTTGGATAAGGGCCTTAACAAAATATTTTTATTATGCACGCTTTGCCGGGTTTTTGATGCTTTTATCTTTTATAAGGTTTTTTGCGAAAAAACCCTTTTTTGATTTTTGTGAAGAAAGCTTTTCGTCATATAGGCTGTTTTTTTCTAAGTTAGACAATTTTATTTATTGTCCAAAACCCTTTTGAAAACTTTTTGCTTAATTATTTTGAGAAAGTCTTCGCTTCTATCCTTGAGGAATTTTTGTATCTCTTTTGTGTTCCATTATTTCATATTCAATTTTGTTTATTGAACTGTTTTCATAACTTAGGTTATTTTTGCGATACTTTTTGTTTTTCCTTGGGCTCTCTGACTTGTTAGTCGTTAGCGATATTTTTTCCGAGTTATCATGATCGTCTTTTACAACCTCTTTACACCAACTTGTACCTCATCATTTTATCTCGCCGACCACTTAGGTTGGTCAAAGGATTTTCATGCTTTTTCGAGCTTAAATCAGTGCGTTTTGTAGAATAATAATACAAATGGAATTATGAAGAGATAAAGTAAATGCTTATTGATTGATGGAGATAACTTTTACAAAAGTTGTTGTTAGCTACTAAGGGATTCACAACTTTTAACCTGATGGTTTCAATGGCTAAGAGAAGGGAGTTGAATCTTAGCCCCCTTTTCACCTAATAACACTTGCTGGTCTTTGAAACAACTTCTGGAGACTTTTTGATTTTTGTCTCGTACCCAGCCAAGCGACTTTTTCTTTTTATCTTGTGACCCGACACGAGATATTTCTTAGTTTTATCTCATTTGCAACAGAATCAGAAATGGAGTAGAAGAGAGAGAAAATTACACCCAGATATATCCTGGTTCAGCTGCTAAGTGTAGTGCAGCCTACATCCAGTCTCCATCACAACAATGATGGAATTTCAGTATAACCATATTTGATTACAAACACCAATTCTCCCTAGAAACTACCCTTCTTATCTGGGACAAGTCCAGAATCTAAACCCAATCCTGAACTTGACTTGGTTTCTGCCAAGCTTTCTACTGCAAAGTGCTAACCCAACTTGCAAGGGGATTCCCACAGAATTATGAAACACAACATAGATGTACAAAGGAACTCTAAGGACATCTATGGTTTTTTTTTCTTTTAATTTTGCACTCTCTGCCTTTTTCTGCTCTATGGCTTTTTCTTACAAACCTCATTGTTTGCCTTTTTCCATGAGACTCAAGACATGACAAAATTAAACAAAAAATTACAAAACAGAATACATTGAAGGAGAAGAAAATCTGCTAGCTTAGGTAGCTATGAGAACACTGTGCCTTGCACTCTCACTCCTTGCTTCAAGCCCTAGCTGTTCTCCCTTATATAAAGGGGAAGCCTTCACGGTTAAAACCAAATAAACCAAGTTAAACTTCTTCTTCTTCATGCAAAACCGGTTCGGCCAGAGAGAGAGGAGAAGTAACCGAATGTAATAACTAACATGCAATTACCTCTGGTTCTTCCTTGGTCACCAATAATCATCAATCTGAGCCTTCCATCTTGTCTTGCACTCCAAGATGAACTCCTAGCCCTTGATGCATGCTTGATGATGATAACTCCTCCTGCTCCACTTTTGCTTCCTCCTTCACGTAGCCACCCTAGCTACCTCCTGTGATGAGTGAACCCAAAAGCAGAGACAAGCCATCTCTCCAAGAATCTTCTTCCTCTGACCGAAATCTTCATCATCCATTTTTGGTATGGAGAAGCTGAGATCTCTTCACCAAATCCTTCCTTTCTTGGTTGAAGATCTTAGCCACAATATACTTTTTGTTTTCTTTTTCTTGCCATCATTGTAATAGTTTTGTGACGTGCTTCTTATTCTCTATGGTAGCTTGCTATAGCTTCCATGGTTGCTACTGTGATATGACCGAATAGAGAAGAAAGATGAGAGAGAAGAGAGAGTTGAAAGAAAAGCAATTAAATGAAATTGAACAAATTAATTAAAAATGAGTTGCTTTTACTTCCCTCTTTGCTGAGTAGCGTGTAGCATTAAGGCCATCAATTAAATCAATGACAATTTCTCTCTCATGGTTCCCATGCATGTATTAACTTCACTTTAATAAAATTTGAATTCCACCACATGATAGGAATGGGTTCCGTTGGAAGCATAAAGCAATACATCTTGCTTTCTCTTTTTCCTTCAATTCAGATCAAGCTAGTGGGTTTCCCACTAAGCTTTAAATTGGGCTAATAATAATGTTAAGAGGATCTGGCCCAATATCAAAATATTGTCTCAGCCAATGTTACTTAAATATTTTAACCAAGGCTAAATGTTTACAAACACATTGGTCTTGCAACTTTTCTTTTCTTTTCGGTCCAACACAAATCTGCACACACAAAATTATTAATTAAGCAAGTATGATTTAAAATCAAATTAATAATTTTGTAATTAATTGTTTTAATAATGTTTGTTCATCATCAAATTTGAATTAGAGTTTTCCAAACTCATCAATCTCCCCCTTGATGACAAACATTATCAAAAAAATTGAAATAGAAGGAAAGTAAAGATTTGAGTATAGAGTACTCCCTTTTGAATACTTGGATTCCTTCCTTTCCAATTGTTACATGGCTCCCCCTCAATGTATGCTTATTTTACCAAGGGAAGCTCTTACCTGTAATAATTTTATCAAGTTTAAGGCAACAATGTTATTCAACATATTATGTGTAGGATGTTGAATGACTTGATTTGTGAGCAGATTTGAATGATAGACAAAACTTATTTTGTTATCATGTAAATGATTTTCTGCTCAAACATAAAGAATTGCTGTTCAAATATTTTTCAAATATTTTCCAGTCAAGATATCAGAGCAATATAATTATGGTAAGGAAAATATTTTGAATCGCACATGATTATCTCAAAACATGGCAACTATTAGAATTTATTTATATATCACAACTTAAAGGAACTGCCAAAAATAAAATATTCCTAATCCAAGATATAGCAAACCAAGGTAAATCAAGTGCTTCCTCAGGATAAATCAAATGCCTATTTTTAATTCAAAACACAGCAGGCATAACAAACATGTCAGCAAAAGAATCACAAACAATTTGAGACATGAAACAAGGGTGATCATGAATCCAAAGATTTCATCCCTCGTTTTCTTAATTTCAATTTTTCAGCCACATTTCTCCCTCTTTTGTCATCAAAGGGTTTCACCTGCAAAAAAAAATCTCAGTGGTAGCAAAATATTTCAAAATATAACCAACATCCAAAGAGTGTATCAAAGTGTCTTAAGTCTGAAATATCTAAGCATGCTACTACAGTATCAGATTGAGCCAACACAAGCTAATATCAAATATAAGAACAACAGTTATCAATCATCAGATAAATTAAACTCTGAGTCATTAGCCTCATCATCATCACTGGCCGCCTCCATATCTTCCTCAAAGCTTTGCAACATAAAATCCACCCGATCTTTGTATTTCACCCAAGCCCTCTCATTTTCAAATGCTTGCTTGCGGGCCTTTTTGTAGGACCGGACCATTAGCTTGGACATGTTGGATAACTCAGTTAGAATTTCTTTGATCGAGTCTGCTATTTTGGATGACTCAGGTGGCCGACTCTCAAGCTCACTGTCCGAGGGTACTGGCTTCTTCCCTTTGGTCCCCTTCATGGCTCCTCCTCCTTTGATCATGGATACCTTATTTTCTATAGCCTCATTTGTTAAATCAACTTTAAAATATTCAAAAATACTAGTGAGAAACATGCCATAAGGTAAATTTTCCTTTTTTGTGCTTTTAACAGATTCCCACATGTGTCTGATCATAAGATATCCAAATGAGATAGGAGAGGAAGTAACAAGAGCAAAAAGTATGAGAGAGTCAGAAACTGTTACTTTGTTGTGTGAACCACTTTGGGGAGTTAGAATATGGGTGATAATTCGGTGCAGCAAAGAGTTTGTTGGTTCAAGGGCCTTGTGAGTAGGGGTAGTGCCGTCCAAACCAGAGAGGTTCTCACAAATTTGTTGAAGAGCTTGCTTGAGTGTGACTCCAACTTGATTGTCCCATTTTTCAGTCATGTAAGCTCGCGGCCCCTCATCTGTGTAGCCTAGGGCAGCGCCGATGGTCTCAGCGCTCAGAGTCATGTATACCCATTTTACATAGGTGTGAATGGTACCATTAATGAGTCTCATGTTAGCATAAAATTCACGTACCAAACCCGGGTAAACGTGTTTATGAATGTGAAGCAAAGGGGTCCATTTGAGATTTTCAAACAGTGAGGAGATGTTGATTCCTTTTGTTGTGAGTGAGTCCAGATTCACTAAATAGGTGGCACAAAGGTGGCGTTTCTCCAATACTTCCTTGTGAAACTCAAACGAAGCACATGAGTTGAATCTGGCTGGATCATAATGTGAGTGAGGTTTGTTATACTTGTTTTTGAAATCCAATGACTCCAAGTTTTCTGGCTCCCGCGTGTTGTGCAACAGAAACCTCTTGGCCTTCTGTGTACCGCATCCAGGAGTGGCCTTCTTTGGTGGTGATGGTGGCGGTGATGGCAGGAGTGAGGTGTGGGATTCTTCTTCCTCTTCAACCGCGGGTTTCTTCTCCTTCTTTTTCCTTGAGGATGTTTTCTTGGCTATCACTTTTCTCCTCATTGTGTCAGTTTGCGTGGATGATGGCGGGGGAGAGGATGAAGAAGTAGAATGAATATGTATGTGAGTGTGAGTTTGGAGAGTGGTAGGTTTTTGGGAGAAAAGAATTCTTTCACTTTTTCTTGGGGCGGTTTTCTTTTTCATGATAAAGGAAATGGAGAAGTGGAAGAGGGAGAGATGAAGAGAGCCGAATTGAGTGAGAGAAGAGGGAGGTTAGGGACGCATTAAATGTGGAGTGGAGAGAGAATTGGAGGGAGTTAATACTCATTAGTGGGTGGTTATTATCCAAGGAAGTTTCCTTTTATTTGAAATAAAAACTGAAAAGTGGTTTCCTAGAATCAAGGAATTAGAGGAGGGAAAATATTTAATTTGACAATATCCTCTTCCAACAAGATTTGATGAGACAATGAAAAGAGATTGTGATTTACACAGAGAGGAACTAACAACACAGTCAGAGTGAGGTCAAAGAAGTTTGGTGGGGCCCATAAGAATTAATTTCTGCACAGTCTCCCCCTTGATCATAGCCCTTTCAACACATCCTGAATTTTATCTCCTGCTTTCCTACGAGACAAAACTGAGCAGAATCAGAAAATTCACAAGTTATCAATAGAATTCAAATTTATCATTCCCAAACTTTTTCTCAAAGTGCAGAATCTGTCTTCACATAAGAATTTTGTAAAAATGTAAGCAAGTTGTTCTTCAGATTTTACAAATTGAATATCAATAGTACTCTTTTGTAACATCCACCACTACTAAGCCATAATGTTTACCTCCTAAACTTTGAGTTCTTGTTGGTCCAAAAAGATCAATGTGTAACATCTCTAATGGCCTCTTGGTTGAAATTTCATCTTTTGTCTTAAAAGAAGATTTTACTTGTTTGCCTAATTGACAAGCATCATAAGTAAAATCCTTATCAAATTTAATATTTGGAATTCCTCTTACTAAGTTCTTCTTAACTAGCTTAGAAATTTGGTACATGCTAGCATGACCCAATTTCTTATGCCATAGCCATTTTTTAGACTCAAGAGAGGTAAAAACATGTTACTTTTTGATCCTTCAAGTCCTCAAGAGTTAATCCATACACCTTATTACACCTTTTAGCCTAAAAAATATCCCCAGATTTTTTGCATACAACCAAACACACAAACTTTCTAAAAACAACTTCAAAGCCAAGATCACACAATTGGCTAACACTAAGTAAATTATGTTTCAAACCATCAACAAGAAGAACATCATTTATACAAGAAGAAAAACTTTTACCAACTTTTCCAATGGCCACTATTTTTCCTTTACCATCATCACCGAAAGTGATGAACCCTCCATCATATTCATCAAGCTTTATGAAGAAGGTTGTCTTTCCGGTCATATGCCTAGAACATCCGCTGTCCATATACCACATATTGTCTTTCTGCTTGGATGCTAGGCAAACCTACAAAATGAGCTCAAGTGACCTTAGGTATCCAAATCTTCTTGGATCCTTTCATATTAAACCATCTTCTATGTCCCAATCCATTGTAATCAAAAATAACTTTGTAAACTTTGTCACCAATCATTCTTTCACCAAAAAAGCATTGAATAGGAAAGTGGCCATTTCGGTTACATAGTCTACAAAACCTTGGAGTTGCTGTTTTGTTAAAACTTGTTGGATTTTGAAACCTTGTATCATTTGAAGATGATGCTATGTTTTCAAAATAAGGTTTTTCAACAGATTTGAAATTCTTGTGAAATCCCAAGCCAGCTTTATCATACAATGGTTTTTGACTAGCCAAGATTTGATTTAAATTTTCAAAACTTTGAGTAAACTTGGCTAAGTCATTTTCAAGATTTTTAATCTTTTTCAGCAACTCTTCATTTTCTTTAAAGCAGTTTACATATGCAACAACAGAATGGTCACTTTCACAACTTCTAAGCTGGGCTTTTAACTGCTTATTTTCTTCAACAAGGTCACAAGCAGTTTCGGCCTCCCTTAGCTTGTCTTTGAGAAAACCATTTTTTGCCTTAAGAATGGTGATTTGTCGTTCAAGATCTTGGTTATCAAGTAGGAAACATTTAATTTTTTCAGAAAGGTGGTCTATCATAAGATGGAGATCTTCGGTGTTAGGGTTGTGGAAGATTACCTGATCAATATGATCAGCCATGAGACATGGTTGTGACTTGGTCTCGGATTCTTCATCATCCTCTGAGTCATTTTCCAAGTCCTCCCATGAAGCCATCAGTCACTTTTTCTTTCCTCACTTTGGCTTCTCCTCCTTCTTCAATTTAGGGCAATCAGATTTAAAATGTCCAATCTCCTTGCAGTTGTAGCATGTCACCTTGCTGAAATCTTTCTTTTGTTTTCTTGAGCTGCTTCCTTGTCTCTTTCCTTGAACTTCTCAATTTTCTTGAATTTTTTGGCAAACAACACAAATTCATTTTAAGAGGAGTTATCACTAGATTCATCATTCAGGGGGTTAGTAACAGATGTAAAAGCAATTTCTTTCTTTTTTGAATCATTTTTCAAATAAGTGTTTTCAAAAGCAAGTAGGTTTCCTCTCAAGTCATCATATGTCATGGAATCTAAACTACTGCTCTCAGAAATGATTAATGCTTTAGTTTCCCACTCTTTAGTGAGACATCTCAACACTCTTCTCACAAGCACAGAATCAGGATACGTAATTCCCATAGCATCCAAGCCAACAATGATGATGTTGAATCTTTCGAACAACTCATCAATAGATTCTTCTTCCTTCATTGCAAATATTTCATACTCTTTGTTCAACATATCTATCTGAGTCTTCTTCACTATGGTGGTTCCTTCATGGGTGATCTGAAGTTTGTCCCAGATTTCCTTTGCCATTGTGCATCGTGATACCCATCGGTATTCCTCGAAGCTGATAGCACAGTTGAGCAGATTGATATCCTTAGCATTGAGCTCCACCTTCTTTCTGTCTTCTTCGGTCCAGGTTGCTTCAGGTTTGAAAGAGATTACTCCTTCTGCACTTGTGGTGGTTGGGAATTGGGGACCCTCCAGGATGATCTTCCAAAGTTTGTAGTCTACTGCTTGCACAAAAATCTTCATCCTCCTTCCAAAAGGTGTAGTTTTTCCCATTGAAAAGAGGAGGTCTGTTGCTTGACTGTCCTTTTGTCAGGTTGTAGGAAACCAGATTTGAGCCACTGTTCTCTGCCATCTGGATCTTTTTTCCAAGCTACTAAGCTTAATCTCTTTGAGACCAAGCTCTGATACCAATTGATGGTTTCAGTGGCTAAGAGAAGGGGGGTTGAATCTTAGCCCCTTTTTCACCTAATAACACTTGCTGGTCTTTGAAACAACTTCTGGAGACTTTTTGATTTTTGTCTCGTACCCAGCCACAAGACTTTTTCTTTTTATCTCGTGATCCGGCACGAGATATTTTTCAGTTTTATCTCCTGTGCAGCAGAATCAGAAATGGAGTAGAAGAGAGAAAAAATTACACCCAGATATATCCCGGTTCAGCTACTAAGTGCAGTGCAGCCTACATCCAGTCTCCATCACAACAATGATGGAATTTCACTATAACCATCTTTGATTACAAACACCAATTCTCCCTAGGAACTACCCTTCCTATCTGGGATAAGTCTAGAATCTAAACTCAATCCTAAACTTGACTTGGTTTCTGCCAAGCTTTCTACTGCAAAGTGCTAACCCAACTTGCAAGGGGATTCCCACAGAATCATGAAACACAACACAGATGTACAAAGGAACTCTAAGGACATCTATGGCTTTTTTCTTTTAATTTTGCACTCTCTACCTTTTTTTGCTCTATGGCTTTTCTTACAAACCTCACTGTTTGCCTTTTTCCATGAGACTCAAGACATGACAAAATTAAACATAAAATTATAAAACAGAATACATTGAAGGAGAAGAAAATCTGCTAGCTTAGGTAGCTATGAGAACACTGTGCCTTGCACTCTCACTCCTTGTTTCAAGCCCTGGCTATTTTCCCTTATATAGAGGGGAAGCCTCCACGGTTGAAACCAAATAAACCAAGCTAAACTTCTTCTTCTTCATGCAAAACCGGTTCGGCCAGAGAGAGAGGAGAAGTAACCGAATGTAATAACCAACATGCAATTACCTCTGGTTCTTCCTTGGTCACCAATAATCATCAATCCGAGCCTTCCATCTTGTCTTGCACTCCAAGATGAAATCCTAGCCCTTGATGCATGCTTGATGATGACAGCTCCTCCTGCTCCACTTTTGCTTCCTCCTTCACGTAGCCACCCTAGGTACCTCCTGTGGTGAGTGAACCCAAAAGCAGAGACGAGCCATCCCTCCAAGGATCTTCTTCCTCTGACCGAAATCTTCATCATCCCTTTTTGGTATGGAGAAGCTGAGATCTCTTCACCAAATCCTTCCTTTCTTGGTTGAAGATTTTAGCCACAACATACTTTTTGTTTTCTTTTTCTTGCCATCATTGTGATGGTCTTGTGGCGTGCTTCTTCTTCTCTATGGTAGCTTGCTATAGCTTCCATGGTTGCTACTGTGATATGACCGAATAGAGAAGAAAGATGAGAGAGAAGAGAGAGTTAAAAGAAAAGCAAATAATGAAATTGAACAAATTAATTAAAAATGAGTTGCTTTTACTTCCCTCTTTGCTGAGTAGCATGTAGCATTAAGGCCATCAATAAAATCAATGACAATTTCTCTCTCATGGTTCCCATGCATGTATTAACTTCACTTTAATAAAATTTGAATTCCATCACATGATAGGAATGGGTTCCGTTTGAAGCATGAAGCAATACATTTTGCTTTCTCTTTTTCCTTCAATTCGGATCAAGCTAGTGGGTTTCCCACTAAACTTTAAATTGGGCTAATAATAATGTTAAGAGGATCTGGCCCCATATCAAAATATTGTCTCAGCCAATGTTACTTAAATATTTTAACCAAGGTTGAATGTTTACAAACACATTGGGCTTGCAACTTTTCTTTTCTTTTCGGCCCAACACAAAAATCTGCACACACAAAATTAAATAATTTTGTAATTAATTGTTTTAATAATGTTTGTTCATCATCAAATTTGAATTAGAGTTTTCCAAACTCATCATAACTCTTAGTCCCTGCTTTGATGCCTCGTTAAAATCCCCTTCAGAAAAATCATTTTTTGGGAAAAAACCATGAAGTCAGGAAAAAGAGTACATCAGGGAGTGGAGTTCGCTTCTAGCTATAATACCTCCTCATGTTAGAGGCATGCCATGATCTGGGGAGATCGGCACCTCTTAAGTCGGCTACTTTGTAATATCCTTTTCCAAGGACTTCACTTATGTTATATGGCCCTTTCCAGTTGGCGGCGAGCTTTTCTTCGCCTGACTTGTTTACGCCTATGTCATTCATAATCAGGACCAAGTCGTCTGAGGCGAAGCTCCTATGAATGAATTTCTTGTTGTATCTACTCGTCATCCTTTGCTTGAGCACTGGCTTCCTTATCTGGGCCTGTTCTCGGACTTCAGGGAGTAGTTCGAGCTCTTCTTTATGTGCCTTGAGATTGCCGATCTTATCATAGAATTTCACCCTTGGACTTTGCTCATTGACTTCAACTGGTATCATGGCTTCTATGCCATAAGCAAGTCGGAAGGGTGTTTCTTCAGTAGCTGATTGGGGTGGGGTTCGATAGGCCCACAACACTTGAGGGAGTTCCTTGACCCAAGCTCCCTTTGCATCTTGAAGCCTTTTTTCAGTCCGGCCAGTATGACTTTATTGACTGCCTCAGCTTGCCCATTTGCTTGTGGGTGTTCAACCGAGGTAAACTGGTGCTTGATCTTCATACTGGCTATTAAGTTTCTGAATGTAGAGTCGGTGAACTGGGTACCATTATCCGTGGTGATGGAATAGGAAATGCCATACTTGGTAATGATATTCTTGTAGAGGAACTTCCGACTTCTCTGAGCTGTGATGGTGGATAAGGATTCTGCTTCGATCCACTTTGTGAAGTAGTCCACTCCCACTATGAGGTATTTTACTTGTCCAGGCGCTTGCGGAAAAGGTCTGAGTAGGTCTAATCCCCATTTTGCAAAAGGCCATGGAGAAGTTATGCTGATGAGCTCTTCGGGGGGAGCGACATGAAAGTTAGCTTGCATTTGGCATGGTTGACATTTTTTCACGAAGTCGATAGCATCCCTGTGCAAGGTCGGCCAGCAAAACCCAGCTCGGATAGCTTTTCTGGCGAGAGACCTTGCTTCGAGATGATTTCCGCAGTTGCCATTGTGCATCTCTTCCAAAACTTCTATTATCTTTGAGGTCGGGACGCACTTCAGCAATGGTGTGGATATTCCTCTTCTATAGAGGATATTTTTCACAAGGTGTAATTTTGTGCTTCCCTTTGGATTTTCTTGGCTTCTTTTTCCTCCTTGGTTAGGATATCAAATTTGATGTATTCGATTAATGGGGTCATCCACCCAAGGTCCAAGCCAGATACCTCTAAGACATCTTGTTCGGCCTCTGTTTTTGTGATAGAGGGCTCTTGGAGAGTTTCCTAGATCAAGCTTCCGTTATTTTCCCCTGGCTTGGTACTTGCTAACTTGGAGAGGACGTTTGCTCTACTGTTAAGATCCAGAGTTATGTGTTTGACCTCGGTCTTTGAGAATCACCTAAGATACTCCAAAGTCTTGTCCAAGTACCTTTTCATGTTTGGGTCTTTAGCCTGATACTCTCCGTTGATTTGGGAAGTCACCACTTGAGAGTCACTAAAGACCACTACTTTGGTTGCACTGACTTCTTCGGCTAATTTCAACCTGGCAATAAAGGCTTCATATTCTGCCTGATTGTTGGAGGCTAGAAATTCAAATTTTAGGGAGACTTCTATTTGGGTTTCTTCTTGGTTGACCAGTATTATGCCTGTGCCACTTCCGACTTTATTGGAAGAGCCGTCTACATACAACTCCCAAGTTGTGGAGGCCTCCTCTTGATCTCCCGCATATTCCGCCATGAAGTCGGTCAGGCACTAGGCTTTAATTGCTATCCGAGTTTCATATTTTAAGTCAAACTTGGATAGTTCTATAGCCCATTGAACCATTCTGCCCACAATATCTGTTTTTAGAAGAATTTGCTTCATGGGCTGGTTCGTTCGAACTTTTATTATATGAGCTTAAAAATAAGGTCTTAGCCTTCGAGATGCCACTATTAAGGCATACGCAAACTTCTCTAGTTTTTGATACCTTAACTCAGGGTCTTGTAGAACTTTACTGGTGAAGTATACAGAATGCTGTCCGACCTCATCCTTCCGTATCAGTGCTGACGCCACAGCTTTTTCGGCTACAGACAAATACAAGACGAGTTCTTCCCCGATTTTAGGTCGGGTCAGAACAGGAGCTTGGCTCAAAAACATTTTGAACTCCTGAAAAATTTCTTTGCATTCAGGAGTCCATTCAAACTAGCATCCTTTTTTTAGTAGAGAAAAAGTGGTAGGGATCTCAATGCTGATCCTGCTAAAAATCTGGAGAAAGATGCAAGTCGGCCATTCAGCTGCAGACCTTCCTTAAACAGGTCAGGCTCTTCATTTCCAGGACTGCTCTACACTTATCGGGGTTAGCCTCAATCCTCCTTTGTATTAGCATAAACCCTAGAAATTTTTTGGCCTCTATTGCAAAGGTGCACTTTGCGGGATTCAATCTCATCCTGTGGGCCCTTATAGTGTTGAAAACTTGTGAGAGGTCGGTCAGGAGGTTGGCCTCATCCTTGGTTTTTACTAACATGTCGTCCACATATACTTCCATTAAATTCCCAAGGTGACGTGCAAACACCTTGTTCATCAGACTCTGGTATGTGGCTCCTGCACTTTTTAACCGGAAGAGCATGACCACATAACAGTAATTTGCTCTAGGTGTGATGAAGGATGTCTTCTCTTGATTCAGTCTATACATCGGGGTTTGATTATATCCCGAGTATGCATCCATGAACGACAAGTATTGATATCATGAGCTGGAATCTACTAGGGTATTGTTCCGACGGTTACCTGAAACTATAGGTCGATCTCGGTTGAGATCTTCGGTGTTGGTCGGAGCCGACGTGTCTGGCAGGTGTATAGCGGCCGGAGCTCGTATGTCCGACTTGTAGAACTAAGAATGCTGCTGATTCTTTGTCACCGAAGGGTGGGGGGTACCTGCGAGGGACTCCAATGCTTAAGTTAGCAAGGGTATTAAACAGGTATTGAGTAGAATCAGAGTATGAGTTATACCTGGGTGCTCTAATGTATTTATAATGGTGAGGAGTGACCTCTCTGGAGATAAGATAGTTATCTTATCTTATTTTATCTTATCTTTGAGTGAAGTCATCTTATCTTTAGAGGAACTGCTTTTATCTTTCTGGGCTTTGGCTGCCTTTAGATTGGACTGTGTTCCTTCGTATTGGGCCTGCTTTGGGCTCCTTTGGCGATTTGGCCGAGCTCTTTGAGAAGAGGTCGGGCATTGGCCGAGCTCTTTGAGAAGAGGTCGGATAGTCTGACCTGAAGAGGTCGGTCGGCTTGCCGCTAAACATCCCGGGTCGGACAGCTTGACCCAGGGTATGAATAGTGCCCCTGCTTGAGTTCGATCTTTCCATGAGATCGTGCTTTTCAGAGCTTCGATCTCTTTGGAAGTCATGCTCAAGCATCTGTCTGGCTTGTTTCTTCATTGCTTTGCAATCTTTGTAGATTTTCTAGAGGTTTGGTACTTCACAGTCCAACCTCTTTTGAGTGGTAGTGTGGGTTTTTCTACCCTTGCCTTCTGGATCACGCCTTGCTTTAAGTTTGTGTTGACAACACTCTGCTTTGGCGAAGTTATCCTTGCGTCTTGATATCCGGACTTTTAGTGATTTGTCCAATGACTTTTTAGTGTTCTTTATATAGAACCTTTTTTTAGTCTTGGATGATGTTTGTAGCCCTGTTTGAGATTGTGCCTTCTTTGAGTGGAGTTGTATCCTTTTTGGCTAAGCACATTTGAGCCTTAAGTTGTTTCCCAACCTTTTGGCTTGTTCTTTTTTGAAGTCGTACTTGCGCCTCTTCTTTATCTGACGTCGACCTGTATGACTTTGCCCCTGCTTGAGTTGGAACTTTTTCGTGAGACCGTGCTTTCAGAGTTTCGATCTCTTTAGGGAAATCGTGCTCAAGCATCCTGACTTTGGTCGATCTTTGAGTAGTTTCTCCTTGTGCGAGTCTGGTATTGCCCCTTTTACTTTGTTGAGGGGACTTTTCAGCCTTCTTCCGACTTGTTTGTCTTCGCTGTTCGGGCTTTTTAGTCATAATCCAACAACTTTTTAGGTAGTGTTCGGATGGAGAACCTTTTTACAGTTTGTTTGGATGACTTTTTAGCGCCGTTTTGATTTGTGCCTTTGCCTTTTAAGTAGTGTCTTTTTTCAAGACTTTGTACCTTTTAGCAAAGCATTCCTGGCCTTCCTCTGGCCATTTGCGAGATGTCTTTGTCCCTTTTTGTGGATCTTTATAGAGTGTCGGTACTTTGTTGTCCGACCTCTTTTGTTCACTTCTGATTTTGTCCCCTTTCTGCTTGGTCGAGGTGGTCCTTGGGGCTAACTTGTTTGACGACTTTTTAGTGTTCTTGTAGAACACTTTTTAGTCAATCTGAACAATTTTGATAGCCTTGTCGTAGAGCCGTGGCTTTTTGGGCGGAGCTATGTCCATTTTTAGCGCACGTTTTTCGTTGGTCTAACTTCTTCTTGCCGGTCCAAGCTGTAGCTTTCATTGGTCCGACTTCTTCTTGTCGGTCCAAGCTGTAGCTTTTTTTGGTCTGGCTTCTTCTTGTCGGTCCAAGCTGTAGCTTTCGTTGGTCCGACTTCTTCTTGTCGGTCCGAGCTGTAGCTTTCGTTAGTCCAACTTCTTCTTGTCAGTCCGAGCTGTAGCTTTCGTTAGTCCGACTTCTTCTTGTCGGTCTGAGCTGTAGCTTTCGTTGGTCCGACTTCTTTCATGTCGGCCTTCTTTGAGTTACTTCTAGTGATCCATTTTTGGACCTCACCGGTCTCTTCTTATGGATCACTTTTTGTAACTTTTTGTAGCTTTTATGTCGAACTCTTCTAAGTTATAGTAATCCTCTTTCTTGGACCTTGTTCAGGTCTCTTTCAGGGATTACTTTCATAACTTTTTCGTAGGATTCCAACTTCACCATGTCGAACTCTTCTAAGTTATAGTAATCCTCTTTCTTGGACCTTTGTTAGGTCTCTTTCAGGGATTACTTTTATAACTTGTTTTGTAGGAGACCGACTTCGTTAGGTCGATCTCATCTAAGTTATTTTTGTAATCCTCTTTCTTAGACCTTTGTCAGGTCTCTTTCAGGGATTACTTTTATAACTTGTCTTGTAGGAGACCGACTTTGTTAGGTCGATCTCTTCTAAGTTATTTTTGTAATCCTCTTTCTTGGACCTTTGTCAGGTCTCTTTCAGGGATTACTTTTATAACTTGTTTTGTAGGAGACCGACTTCGTTAGATCGATCTCTTCTAAGTTATAGCAATTCCTCTTTAATAGGGTTGGCTAGACCTCTTTCCAGGGATTTGCTGATAACTTGGGTTGACTTGGTCCGACTTTTTAGTGTCGGCCAGTCTTTTTAAGTTATTATATAGCAATCCATAAGACCTCGTCAGGTTCTTTTTGGGATCACTTTCGATAACTTCTTGCATTATTCTGTGTTCATCTTTGCCGATTTGTAGATGGTGGTTTCTGTCCTGGTTTGATCGTCCTTTAGGTGAATTGCGTTTTCACCTTTGTCGGACGATCATTCCTATCGAGATCGTATAGTGAATCTGTTCTTCACTTTCTGTCGATCTGTTGCTTTATTATCGGACGATGAATGCTTCAGATTAATGCGTCTTGATTGAGCAGTGAATTTGGTTTTCACTTTGTCGACCTTTGTCGAAATCAAACGATGAATTCGGTTTTCATCGTGATCGGGCGGTGAAGTTGGTTTTCACCTTGCCGACCTGTCACTTTGTAATCGGACGATGAATTTGGTTTTCATTTTGCCGACTTTGTCGTGATCGGGCGGTGAATTTGGTTTTCACCTTGCCGACCTTTGTCGTGATCGGGCGGTGAATTTGGTTTTCACCTTGCCGACCCTTCTAGGTCGGGCAATCTTTTAGATCTCGGCCTGGCTCCTTTTACAGGCATGCCATGACCTTGGTAGCTTTCGCCCCTCGAGGTCGGACACTTTGTGGTGACCTTTCCCCAGTACTTCCGTGACTTGGCAGGGTCCTTTCCAATTAGCTGTTAGCTTTTCCTCTCCTGGTCGACTTGTTTCGATATAATTTCGGATTGGGATGAGGTCATTATTAGCGAAGCTTCTCTGCACTACCTTTCATTTGTACCTTAAGGCCATGCGACGTTTTAACGCTTCTTCCCTGATCCGAGCTCTTTCTCGGACTTCTGGGAGTAGGTCGAGCTCTTCCAAACAGGAAAAGCAAGGGCGTGAGCTACAAGAGCTAAAGTGCCAAAAGCTCTCCCTTGAGGGACCAGACACCCTACAGATTGAAGGAGCATCCATCTCCCAAAATAAAGGTTGTTGAGTCCTAATCTTAACTCTGTGATAACTTTTATTATTAGAAACCTATCTTAAGAATCATATGAATATTAGTAATTAGGATCTTTAGTTTTATTTTTATTTTTATTATTTTTATTATCTCCAAGTAAGCTATAATTATTTTTCTCATCATCACTAAACATGAATAAAATAGTAGATTTTTTTAGAGTAAAGATGCAATTATTTTGAGTTTTTAAGAGAAGAATTCAAAAATTATTTAATTGTGGTGGCAATACTTTTTGTTTTCTGAATGAATGTTTGAACAGTGCATATTTTTTATAGTGAAGTTTATGAATGTTAAAATTGTTGGCTCTTGAAAGAATGATGAAAAAAGAGAAATGTTATTGATAATCTGAAAAATCATGAAATTGATTCTTGAAGCAAGAAAAAGTAGTGAAGAACAAAGCTTGCGAAAAAAAAGAGAAGAAAAAGAAAAAGCAAGCAGAAAAAGCCAATAACCCTTTAAACCAAAAGGCAAGGGTAAAAAGGATCCAAGGCTTTGAGCATTAATGGATAAGAGGGCCTAAAGGCATAAAATCCTGGCCTAAGTGGCTGAATCAAGCTGTCCCTAACCATGTGCTTGTGGCATGCAGGTTCAAGTGAAAAGCTTGAGACTGAGTGGTTAAAGTCGTGATCCAAAGCAAAAGAGTGTGCTTAAGAACTCTGGATACCTCTAACTGGGGACTTTAGCAAAGCTGAGTCACAATCTGAAAAGGTTCATCCAGTTATGTGTCTGTGGCATTTATGTATCCTTTAGTATTACTGGAAAACAAGATGCTTAGGGTCACAGCCAAGACTCATAAAGTAGCTATGTTCAAGAATCAACATATTAAACTAGGAGAATCAATAACACTATCTGAATTCTGAGTTCCTATAGATGTCAATCATTCTGAACTCCAAAAGATAAAGTGAGATGCCAAAGCTGTTCAGAAGCAAAAAGCTACTAGCCCCGCTCATCTAATTAGAATTTGAGCTTCACTTAAAACACTGGAATTCTGTTGCAACTTGATCCTCTTTTTATCCTATTTTATTTGTCTAGTTTCTTGAGGACAAGCAACAGTTTAAGTTTTGTGTTGTGATGAGCGGATATTTTATACGCTTTTTGGTGGTATTTTCATTATGTTTTTAGTATGATTTAGTTACTTTTTAGTATATTTTTATTAGTTTTTAAATAAAAATAACATTTCTGGAATTTACTATGAGTTTGTGTGTTTTTCTTTGATTTCAGGTATTTTCTGGCTGAAATTGAGGGACCTGAGCAAAAATCTGATTCAGAGGCTGAGAAAGGACTGCAGATGCTGTTGGATTCTGACCTCCCTGCACTCGAAATGGATTTTATGAAGCTACAAAAGTCCAATTGACGCGCTCTCAATTGCGTTGGAAAGTAGACATCTTGGGCTTTTCAGAAATATATAATAGTCTATACTTACTTCGAGATTTGGTAGCGCAAACGGGCGTTTAAACGCCAGCTCCTTAACCTTTTCTGGCGTTAAACGCCAGAACTGGCATAAAAGTTGGAGTTAAATGCCCAAACTGGCACAAAAGCTGGAGTTAAATGCCAGGAATAGCCTATGCTCGTGAAAGCTTCAATGCTCAGCCCAAACACACACCAAGTGGGCCCCGAAAGTGGATTTCTGCACTATCTATCCTAGCTTACTCATTTTCTATAAACCTAGGTCACTAGTTTAGTATAAAAACCCCTTTTTGAGATTCATTTTGTACCTCATGACATTTTACATCAGAACTTGTATTTTCTATGGCATGGGTCTCTAAACTCCATAGTTGGGGGTGAGGAGCTCTGCTGTGTCTCAATAGATTAATGCAATTACTACTGTTTTCCATTCAATCACGCTTATTTCTATTCTAAGATATTCACTCGCACTTCAATGTGATGAATGTGATGATCCATGACACTCATCACCATTCTCAACCTATGAACGTGTGCCTGACAACCACTTTCGTTCTACATTAGATTGAGTGTGTATCTCTTTGGTTCCTGGTTCACGAGTTTGATTGCCTCTCCTGACAACAGAGCATTCAAATCTGTGAGATCAGAGTCTTCGTGGTATAAGCTAGAATCAATTGGCAGCATTCTTGAGATCCAGAAAGTCTAAACCTTGTCTGTGGTATTCCAAGTAGGATCCGAGAAGGGATGACTATGACGAGCTTCAAACTCACAAATGTTGGGCGCAGTGACAGTGTGCAAAAGGATCAATGGATCCTATTCCAATACTAGTGAGAACCGACAGATGATTAGCCCTACGAAACCCGTAGCTGGACCATTTTCACTGAGAGAACGGATGGTAGCCATTGACAATGGTGATCCACCAACATACAGCTTGCCATGGAAGGAGCCTTGTGTGGGTGAAGAAGAAGACAGTAGGAAAGCAGAGATTCAGAAGATAGAGCATCTCCAAAACCTCAACCTATTCTCCATTACTGCATAACAAGTATTATTTATTTCATGTTCTTTTACTTTTACAAGTAAAACTAAGAATTATTACTGATATCCTGACTAAGAGTTATAAGATAACCATAGCTTGCTTCAAGCCGACAATCTCCGTGGGATCAACCCTTACTCACGTAAGGTATTACTTGGACGACCCAGTGCACTTGCTGGTTAGTTGTGCGGAATTGCAAAGGTGTGATTGCAATTTCGTGCACCAAGCTACATACCAAAGGCTGATGAACAAGGTATTTAGTAATCTTATCGGCAAGACGGTGGAAATGTACGTAGACGACATTCTGGTAAAAACCACCAAAGCTGAAGACCTCATCAGTGACCTAGAGACTGTGTTCGCATCTCTTCGGCAGCACGGCATGAGGCTTAACCCGCTCAAGTGCACCTTCGCCATGGAAGCCTGGAAGTTCTTGGGTTTCATGATAACCCAAAGAGGAGTAGAAGCCAACCCGGAGAAATGTGAAGCAATCCTACGGATGACTAGCCCGGGATGTGTTAAAGATGTGCAGAGGCTGGCAGGAAGACTCACGGTGCTATCTCAGTTCCTCGACGAGTCGATTGCCAAAGCCCTACCGTTCTTCAACTTGATGAAAAAGGGGATAGTGTTCGAATGGACCCCGGCATGCGAGGAAGCCTTCAATCACTTCAAGACCATCCTCTCGGTGCCCCATGTCCTCGGTAAACCCAAAAGCGGTGAGGCACTATTCCTATACTTGGCGGTAACAGAGGAAGCTTTGGCAACTGTCCTGGTAAGAAAAGATGGGAAGATTCAATAACTAGTCTACTTCGTGAGCAAGGCACTGCAGGGGGCAGAGCTGAGGTACAATAAGCTGGAAAATCTGGCATATGCGCTCTTGACCTCCTCCAGTAGGTTGTGACACTACTTCCAAGGACACCAAATAATCATCAGGACGGACCAGGCAATCCGTCAAGTACTGCAAAACCCAACCTTGCGGGCAGGATGATGACCTGGGCAATCAGTATGACTTGCAGTACGAACCCAAACATGCAATCAAGGCCCAATCCATGGCTGATTTCCTGGTAGAAGTAACGGGAAACCCTCCCAAGATACCGAGCACACGGTGGAAGGTCCATGTGGACGGAGCCTCCAACCAAACATTCGGGGGGAGCAGGGATCATCCTGGAAAGTCCAAACGGAGTCGTATATGAGCACTCGATCAAGTTCGAGTTCCCGGTGTCCAACAATCAAGCAGAATACGAGGCCCTTATTGGCGGCCTAGCCTTGGCAAGAGAGGTCGGGGCCACCATAGTAGAAGTGTGCAGTGACTCTCAGGTCGTCACATCATAGGTTAATGGAACATACCAAGCCAGAGATTCATGGTGCATGAAATTGTGATCTCTAACAATGGCGCTCAACTTGGTGTGCGCGTTCATAATCTCAGCACTTTCTTCACAACTCCGCACAACTAACCAGCAAGTGCACTGCGTCGTCCAAGTAATACCTTACGTGAGTAAGGGTCGATCCCACGGAAATTGTCGACTTGAAGCAAGCTATGGTCACCTTATAAATCTCAGTCAGGCGGATTCAAATGGTTATAGAGTTTTAATAATTAAAAAATAAATAAAACGTAAAACAAAGATAGAGATACTTATGTAATTCATTGGTGAGGATTTCAGATAAGCGTATGGAGATGCTTTGTTCCTTCTGAATCTCTGCTTTCCTATTGCCTTCATCCAATCCTTCATACTCCTTTCCATGGCAAGCTGTATGTTGGGCATCATCGTTGTCAATGGCTACTTCCCGTCCTCTCAGTGAAAATGGTCCAAAATGCGCTGTCACCGCACGGCTAATCATCTGTCGATTCTCGATCATGTTGGAATAGGATTCATTGATCCTTTTACGTCTGTCACTACGCCCAACACTCGCGAGTTTGAAGCTCGTCACAGTCATCCCATCCCAGATCCTACTCGGAATACCACAGACAAGGTTTAGACTTTCTGGATCTCAAGAATGGCCGCCAATAATTCTAGCCTATACCACGAAGGTTTTAATCTTAGATTAGAAACCCAAGAGATACACATTCAAGCTTATTTGTATGTAAAACGGAAGTGGTTGTCAGGCACGCGTTCATAGGTGAGAATGGTGATGAGTGTCACATAATCATCACATTCATCATGTTCTTGTGTGCGAATGAATATCTTAGAATAAGAACAAGCAGGAATTGAATAGAAGAACAGTAGTACTTTGCATTAATACTCGAGGAACAGCAGAGCTCCACACCTCAATCTCTGGTGTGTAGAAACTCCACCGTTGAAAATACACAAGAACAAGGTCTAGGCATGGCCGTGAGGCCAGCCTCCCCAAATGACATGTGAATTTGAAAATAGGGAAAAGACCCCTAGTACAATAGTAAAAAGTTCTATTTATACTAAACTAGTTACTAGTGTTATAGAATTAAGTAAATGATGCAGAAATCCACTTCTGGGCCCACTTGGTGTGTGCTTGGACTGAGCATTGAAGCTTTCACGTGTAGAGGTCTTCCTTGGAGTTAAACGCCAGTTTGTAACTTGTTTCTGGCGTTTAACTCTGCTTTGCAGCTTGTTTCTGGCGTTTAACGCCAGAATAGGGCAGAAAGCTGGCGTTAAACGCCAGTTTGCGTCGTCTAAACTCGGGCAAAGTATGGACTATTATATATTGCTGGAAAGCTATGGATGTCTACTTTCCAACTCAATTGAGAGCCCGCCATTTGGACTCCTGTAGCTCCAAAAATTCCATTTTGAGTGCAGGGAGGTCAGAATCCAACATCATCAGCAGTCCTTTTTCAGCCTTTGAATCAGATTTTTGCTCATGTCCCTCAATTTCAGCCAGAAATTACCTGAAATCACAAAAAAACACACAAACTCATAGTAAATTCCAGAAATGTGAATTTTGCTTAAAAACTACTAAAAATATACTAAAAAATAGCTAGATCCTACTAAAAACTACCTAAAAATAATGCCAAAAAGCGTATAAATTATCCGCTCATTACAACACCAAACTTAAATTGTTGCTTGTCTCCAAGCAACTAAAAATCAAATAGGATAAAAAAAGAAGAGAATATAATATAAATTCCAAAATATCAATGAAACTTAGCTCCAATTAGATGAGCGGGGCTAGTAGCTTTTTGCTTCTGAACAGTTTTGGCATCTCACTTTATCCTTTGAAATTCAGAATGATTGGCATCTATAGGAACTCAGAATTTTAGATAGTGTTATTGATTCTCCTAGTTTTGTATGTTGATTCTTGAACACAGCTACTTTATGAGTCTTGGCCGTGGCCCTAAGCACTTTATTTTCCAGTATTACCACCAGATACATAAATGCCACAGACACATAACTGGGTGAACCTTTGCAGATTGTGACTCAGCTTTGCTAGAGTCCCCAATTAGAGGTGTCCAGGGGTCTTAAGCACACTCTTTTTGCTTTGGATCACGACTTTAACCGCTCAGTCTCAAGCTTTTTACTTGACACCTTTACGCCACAAGCACATGGTTAGCGACAGCTCGGTTTAGCCGCTTAGGCCAGGATTTTATTCCTTTGCGCCCTCCTATCCACTGATGCTCAAAGCCTTGGATCCTTTTTACCCTTGTCTTTTGGTTTAAAGGGTTACTGGCTTTTTGCTCTTGCCTTTTGGTTTAAAGAACTTTTGGCTTTTTCTGCTTGCTTTTTCTTTTTCTTTCTTTTTCTTTTATTTTTTTCGCCACTTTTTTTTTTGCAAGCTTTTGCTTTTTTACTGCTTTTTCTTGCTTCAAGGATCAATTTTATGATTTTTTTCAGATTATCAATAACAGTTCTCCTTTTTCATCATTCTTTTAACATTCATGAACAACAAATTCAAAAATATGCACTGTTCAAGCATTCATTCAGAGAACAAAAAGTATTGCCACCACATCAAAATAATTAAGCTAACTTCAAGGATGAATTCGAAATTCATGTACTTCCTGTTCTTTTTTTTAGAACATTTTTCATTTAAGAAAGGTGATGGATTCATGGAATTATTCATAGCTTTAAGACATAGACACAAGACACTAATGATCATGTAATGAAGACACAAACATAGACAAACATGAAGCTCAAAAACCGAAAACAGAAAAATAGATAGACAAGGAGATTAAGGAATGAGTCCACCTTAGTAAGGGTGGCATCTTCCTCTTGAAGAACCAATGGAACGCCTAAGCTCCTTTATGTCTCTTCCTTGCCTTTGTTGCTCCTCCCTCATAGCTCTTTGATCTTCTCTAATCTCATGGAGAATGATGGAGTGCTCTTGGTGCTCCACCCTTAGTTGGTTCATGTTGTAACTCAAGCCTTCCAAAGATGTGTTGAGTTGCTCCCAATAGTTGTGTGGAGGAAATTGCATCCCTTGAGGCATCTCAGGAATTTCATGATGTGGAATTTCATCATTTTCTTGTTGAGGTCCATGAGTGGGCTCTCTTGTTTGCTCCATCCTTTTCTTAGTGATGAGTGATAAACTACTATTTTATGGTTTATCTTGTGCTTAATTGAGTGGATTTTATCAACTCTTTACCCACTTATTCATATGATTTGCATGTTTTATATTTTCCTTCCTGATTCTGTGCTATGATTGAAAACATGCTTCTTTGGCTTTTATTTCCTTTTATTTTAATCCTTTCTTATTACTATTAGATGCCTTGATATGTGTGTTAAGTGATTTTAGGAATTACAGGGCAGGAATGGCTTAGAGGATGGAAAGGAAGCATGCAAAAGTGGAAGGAATACAAGAAGTTGAAGAAACTACTAAGCTGTCAGCCTGACCTCTCTGCACTCAAACGGACATAACTTGGGCTAAAGAGGTCCAAATGACGTGGTTCGAGTTGCATTGGAAAGCTAACATCCGGGGCTTCGATTTGATATATAATTCGCCATAGTGGCCGTACAGATAAGTGATGCGAATGCGCGCTCCACGTGGACACGTCGCATCTGCGAATCCCATTCCACGCGGACGCGTGGATGACGCCTCCGCGTCACTTTCCCGCGACCTGTACGTACCAGATTTCTTGTGTGTTCTCTTCCCTATAATTGCAATCTTTACTTTGTTTCAGTCTATATGTCCATTGTTTAGTATATTTACATGCTTGCATATAATTGAGGCCACTGTTTGATTTTAGCTCACTTCTCTCAAATAAAGCCTACCTTCTACATCACCCTTGTTAGCCCCCTTGAGCTTTTAAATTCCCCCTTGTTTTATAACCACATTACTAGCCTTAAGCAGAAAAACAAAATAAAAATTCCAAGTTGAATCTTTGGTTAGCTTAAGATAGAAATTGTGTAATTTTTTAAGTGTGGGAAAACTTTATGGGAACATGGATGATAGAAACAAGGTAGAAAGTTGAAAAGAATAAAGATATTTCAAAAAAAAAAATTTTTTGGGAAGCATGCTCATGTGAAATCAAAGTAATTAAATTACCATGTGTATATAAAAAAAAGAAAAAAATTTAAAGGGGATACAAAAGAATTTCCCAAAAGCAAAATAAAGCAATGCACATGGGACAAAATTCAAAATTAAGTTTGATACATGAGCATGTACTACAAAAGTGGAAAAAATTTGGTTAGTTAGGTAAAGAATTGTAAATTTTATAAAGTATGTATATATTAGGTGAGATCTTAGACTAATCAAGGATTCACTCTGTTAGCTCACTTAGCCTTATATGTACATCCTTACCTTTACCTCAGCCCCATTACAACCCTGAAAAGACCTCATGATGTTTGCATTGGTATACTAAATATTTGTTGATTGGTTAAATGAAGAACAAAGTTTAGAAAGCATGATTAGAGAAGAGTAGAGTGAATTATCCTATACACTTGAGAGATTAGAGTGCATATACACTTCCTGTGAGGGTTCAATGCTTGATTCTATGTTCCCTGCTTTCATGAGCTATCTTCTTAGAAATTTACCTGTCTTTTATTGTGTAATCTGAATTAGTGGAATTTGATTCATGTTTGTCTTGAAAAAGCTTATTTACTTTTCACCAAGTAGGTAGAAACATTCTGCATGTAGTTGCATTCATATAGATATGTTGCATTTCATACATTGTACAATTCCTCTTCACTCTCTTATAGCTTCTCTTGAGCTTAGCATTAGGACATGCTAATGTTTAAGTGTGGGGAGGTTGATAAACCACTATTTTATGGTTTATCTTGTGCTTAATTGAGTGGATTTTATCAACTATTTACCCACTTATTCATATGATTTGCATGTTTTATATTTTCCTTCCTGATTCTGTGCTATGATTGAAAACATGCTTCTTTGGCTTTTATTTCCTTTTATTTTAATCCTCTCTTATTACCATTAGATGTCTTGATATGTGTGTTAAGTGATTTCAGGAATTACAGGGCAGGAATGACTTAGAGGATGGAAAGGAAGCATGCAAAAGTGGAAGGAATACAAGAAGTTGAAGAAACTGCTAAGCTGTCAGCCTGACCTCTCTGCTCTCAAACGGACATAACTTGAGCTACAAAGGTTCAAATGACACAGTTCCAGTTGCGTTGGAAAGCTAACGTCCGGAGCTTCGATTTGATATATAATTTGCCATAGTGACTGTACAGATAGGCGACGCGAACGCGCGCTCCACGCTGACGCGTCGCATCTGCGAATCCCATTCCGCGCAGACGCGTGGATGACGCCTCCACGTCACTTTCCCGCGACCTGTACGTACCAGATTTCGAAATTAGCGATTTCTGGGTTGTTTCTGACTCAGTTTTTAGCCCAGAGAACACAGATTAGATGCTATAAAGTGGGGAAATGCATCCATTCATGAGGATGCTCTGATAATTCACAATTTTAGTTTTAGATGTAGTTTTTAGAGAGTCTCTCCTCTCTCTTAGGATTTAGAAATTAGGATTTTTAGAAATTAGGATTTATTTCAACTCTTCATCAGGTTCAATAATTTATGTTTTCCTTCTACCTTTATTTACTCTGATGCTTTCATTTGTATTTGATTTATGTTGCCCAATTGGCTTATGAACCTTTCCATGTTATGACTTGAATTTATATTTAGATGTAGTTTGATTGCTTTATTTACATGAATGCTTTTAATTTAATTTAGATATTTTTCCTTTTGGCTTTGGTTGATTAATTGGTTACTCTTGAGTTATCAAACTCATTGTTGATTGAAAATTGGAATTCTTCAAGAATTGATTCGAGATCCAATAACTCTAACTTTTCCCAAGGAAAGACTGGGACTTGAGGATTCGAATTAATTCATCCACTTAACTTACCTTCATAGTTAGACGTTAACAAAGTGGGAGAAAAATCCAATTCTCATCACAATTGATAAGGATAACTAGGATAGGACTTCCAGTTCTTATACCTTGCCAAGAGATTTTATTATTGTTAATTTATTTTACTTGTCATTTAAATATACCTGTGCCCATTGCCCAAACTTCAAAACCCCGATTTACAATCTTCATAACCAATAATAAGAACATACTTCCCTGCAATTCCTTGAGAAGACGACCCAAGGTTTAAATACTCGGTTATCAATTTTAAAGGGGTTTGTTACTTGTTACAACCAAAACGTTTGCACGAAGGGATTTCTGTTGGTTTAGAATCTATATCTACAATGCGACTATTTTTATAAAATTCTTTACTAGCAAAAATACTAATGTCAAAATGGCGCCGTTGCCAAGGAATTGCAAACGTGTGCCTTATTATTGGTTATTGTAAATATTTTTCAAAAAAAAATATTTTTCTTTTACTTGTTTATTTGTTTTCTCTCTTCCCTCTTATTTCTGACAGCTATTATGAATTCTCACCCCTCTCGCTTTGAATTTGGTTCTAATTTTGTTGCAAGGAATGGAAGCTATAACAGGACTATGCATCAAGTCTAAGCAATCAAAGATGGACGGAGCCAAGAAGAGTTGATCACCTCTTTAGGCAACAACATCCTCCTAGATATCATAGACAAAGACCATTTTACAATGCATGCCCAACTGATAGATTTGGTGGACCGCCTTGTAGCTACCAACAAGCCCCACCCTGTGCTTAGAGACCATCCTCTCGACATAACTTCGAACCACCACACTCACAAGCTTCTTTTCACCATTCACTACCACATGATCCTTATCCACCCCAACGCCAATCCAATTACTCCCAAGAACCACCACTCCCCTATACACCATGTCCATATCCATCAAGCACAGAATCACAGGTTTGCCTCGAAGAATCAGTAAAACAATTTAATGCAACCCTTCATCAACTGGAGCAAGCAATAAATCAATTATCTTCCAGACGTTCAGACACTCAACAAACTCCCATGGCTTCATGTGGAGAATCTAATGAAGAACGCAGCAGGAAGAAGACACAAGAAACTCCAGTGGACAGCATAGAGCATAACTTCGTACTGGAACAAATAGAGGAAGCTGTCATTGTAGAAGAAGAAGAGTTGGTTGAAGATTTAGGAGATGCCGAACCGCCACCTGAATCTAGAGTTATGGAATATCCTGTCAAGAACGCTACAATTGATGCAAAGGAGGATAGTGCACAGCCTCCAATGCAGATATCTTATGAAGAATTGGACGGAATAACCCAAGAAGCAAGTTTCCTTGATGAAGATGATCACGAGTCGAGTTCTCTTAGTAACGAACTTGCATCTGCAAGTGAATTCTTTGAGATGGAAGAATCTTCCCCAAGTGAATATGAAGATGATGCAGAGGTCAACTTTTCTCAACCTCCTGTTTATGACTCAAGTGACGAGGAAGATATCAATGACTTTGATCAAGACATGGGTGAAGTTGAAGAAATTTGCAAAGAGGTGGAAGAATTCATTGAAGACCACAAGGGAGTAGAGCTTGCAGAGCCACTAGAAACACCTATCCCAAGGCCATTACCACCCAACACAGACTTCAAGTGGGTAAAATCCTTAGTTTTTATCTTTACTTTTCCACTTGAATATGGTTTACTTGAAACAGATGGCCAGCTTAGAGCTCTCTGCGGCTTTAAGAGTAAGAGGGAAATGGCTCGTACTCAGAGCTAGTGCACAAGGTTCAATAAGGTTCCATGCTTCAACTCGAAGTGCAAGGATTGGTATCATGCTCAATTGAATGGATCACGGAGAACGTTTGGTCACCGTGGTGAGAATCTACTTTTTAAACCGTCCAGATGGAAACATGTAGATCAAGACGGAGGCAGATTTAAAAGCAAGGCTTGGGATCATAGATTCTATGCTGACATTTGTCACCCCGAGAGCCTGAGAATCTGTTTGAAGCTGCTCAGAAGCTTTACATGCCTAGTTTGGGACCCCGGAGGCTATTGCCATTCCAAGCATTGGTGGAGATTTTTGGATGAATTTAAACATAAGCCGCCATAATGGGAAGCTCATCCAATGTCCAACTTAAGGACTTTAACCAAAAGTGTTAGGTGGGAGACAACCCACCATGGTATGGTCGTTTCTTTTTCAGTTTTATTTCGTGTTATTTATTTTTATTTTCTTTTTAATTGAACCTGAATATTATTCATTCGCATTGCATACTGCATAATTGCATACCTGCATGAAAAAAAGGAGAAAACACGCATGCGACGCGGCAGCGTCGCTGACGCGTCTGCGTCACTAGTGCGTTGGGATGATAGCAAATTGAACAGAGAGTCACGCGAAAGCGTGGCTGGAGGCGCGCCTTTAGCATAATTTGACCCCACGTGACCGCGTCACTCACGCGACCGCGTCATGTGGGAACTTTGACCTCCCACGCGACCGCGTCACCCACGCGACCGCGTGCCATGAAAATCGACGTGCAAAGGGTGCATAGCCGAAAGTTATGCTGGAATGGTGCTGGACTGGTGCTGAAAGCACAACCTTACCACGCGGACGCATGGCTCACGCGTCCGCGTCATATCCCCATATTGGCCACTCACACGATCGCGTCGACCACGCGATCGCGTCACCCAAAATTTGGCAAAATAAGATTTTGAACAGAGAGTTGTGCGAGCGCGAGGCTGCCCTCACACCAGTAGCATAAAACATGTCACGCGACCGCGTGACCGACATGACCGCATCGATTAACTTCAAACGCAAGTCACGCGACCGCGTGCCCCACGCGTCCGCATTGCTTGCGCCGCACAACTTACCTAATTTGCCAAATATCTTATCTTTTCTTCCCCAATCCTAATTTTTCCCTCCCTCTTTTCTTACTCACTTCTTTCCCTTCTCATTCTTCTTCTCTTTCATTTTATTTATTTGCATATTCCATTCATTGCATTTTAATTTGGTATATATTCTTCCTTCTTTCTGTCAATGTCAATCTTTTATGATACCTGTATTCCTTTTGCATTGACATGAACTTACATTGTCTTTCATTACCCACTCTATTCCCCATTGTTGTACATTTTGTACCACTGGCATGCCATGGCTTCTATTATTTTCTCACGTACATGTTGAAGCTTCCATGTAAATGAGACCCTTATCATTTGGCATTAACCCATCCATACTTCATTTATTTTCTTATCTTTATTTCTGGGTTACTTTTCTTCCCTTTTTCTTTCAGGATGGCCACTCGGAGAGGAACCGGAAGACGTTTACATGGGGAGACAAGACAAGTCCATATGCACAATCTTTGGAGAGAAGCATCAGTTGGAACAACCCATCCACCTGCACATCTTAGCATGCACCGAGGACGGTGCAATCTTTAAGTGTGGGGAGGTCGATACCGATCTCCATGGGTTAGCTATTTTCTTCTTTTCAACACCATTATTTTATTTTCTTTGTTTATTCATTATTGCATTTGCATATTTGATTGCATGTTTGTTTGATTTTATGCATTTAGTTACTACTTGGTTGAAGTAATACTTTCTTTTCAAAAAATTTTTATAGTATTTCACTAATTTAAATTAAAATTTTTTTTGTTAAATTTGTTTGAAGTTGTATTTAGAACATGGTTTTTGAGCCAAAGAACACACAACCTGAGATTTTTAGCTTAATTGTATGGTTACATTATTTAACCATAATATTTTATTCTTGTGTGTTTTCTTCCCTATAATTGCAATCTTTACTTTGTTTCAGTCTATATGTCCATTGTTTAGTATATTTACATGCTTGCATATGATTGAGGCCATTGTTTGATTTTAGCTCACTTATCCCAAATAAAGCCTACCTTCTACATCACCCTTGTTAGCCCCCTTGAGCTTTTGAATTCCCCCTTGTTTTATAACCACATTACTAGCCTTAAGCAGAAAAACAAAATAAAAATCCCAAGTTGAATCCTTGTTTAGCTTAAGATAGAAATTGTGTAATTGTTTAAGTGTGGGGAAACTTTATGGGAACATGGATGATAGAAACAAGGTAGAAATTTGAAAAGAATAAAGATATTTCAAAAAAAAATTTTTGGGAAGCATGCTCATGTGAAATCAAAGTAATTAAATTACCATGTGTATATAAAAAAAAGAAAAAAATTTTAAGGGGATACAAAAGAATTTCCCAAATGCAAAATAAAGCAATACACATGGGACAAAATTCAAAATTAAGTTTGATACATGAGCATGTACTACAAAAGTGGAAAAAATTTGGTTAGCTAGGTAAAGAATTGTAAATTTTATAAAGTATGTATATGTTAGGTGAGATCTTAGACTAATTAAGGATTCACTCTTTTAGCTCACTTAGCCTTATATGTACATCCTTACCTTTACCTCAGCCCCATTACAACCCTGAAAAGACCTCATGATGTTTGCATTGGTATACTAAATATTTTTTGATTGGTTAGATGAAGAACAAAGTTTAGAAAGCATGATTAGAGAAGAGTAGAGTGAATTATCCTATACACTTGAGAGATTAGAGTGCATATACACTTCCTGTGAGGGTTCAATGCTTGATTCTATGTTCCCTGCTTTCATGAGCTATCTTCTTAGAAATTTACCTGTCTTTTATTGTGTAATCTGAATTAGTGAAATTTGATTCATGTTTGTCTTGAAAAAGCTTATTTACTTTTCGCCAAGTAGGTAGAAACATTCTGCATGTAGTTGCATTCATATAGATAGGTTGCATTTCATACATTGTACCATTCCTCTTCACTCTCTTATAGCTTCTCTTGAGCTTAGCATGAGGACATGCTAATATTTAAGTGTGGGGAGGTTGATAAACCACTATTTTATGGTTTATCTTGTGCTTAATTGAGTGGATTTTATCAACTCTTTACCCACTTATTCATATGATTTGCATGTTTTATATTTTCATTCCTGATTATGTGCTATGATTGAAAACATGCTTCTTTGACTTTTATTTCCTTTTATTTTAATCCTCTCTTATTACCATTAGATGTCTTGATATGTGTGTTAAGTGATTTTAGGAATTACAGGGCAGGAATGGCTTAGAGGATGGAAAGGAAGCATGCAAAAGTGGAAGGAATACAAGAAGTTGAAGAAACTGCTAAGCTGTCAGCCTGACCTCTCTGCACTCAAACAAACATAACTTGAGCTACAAAAGTTCAAATGACGCGGTTCCAGTTGCGTTGGAAAGCTAACGTCTGGGGCTTCAATTTGATATATAATTCACTATAATGGCTATACAGATGGGCGATGCGAACGCGCGCTCCACTCGGATGCGTCGATATGCGAATCCCATTCCGCGCGGACGCGTGGATGACGCCTCCACGTCACTTTTCCGCGACCTGTACGTACCAAATTTTGAAATTAGCGATTTCTGGATTGTTTCTGACCTAGTTTTAAGTTCAGAGAACACAGATTAGATGCTATAAAGTGGGAGAATGCATCCATTCATGAGGATGCTCTGATAATTCACAATTTTAATTTTAGATGTAGTTTTTAGAGAGAAAGGCTCTCTCCTCTCTCTTAGGATTTAGAAATTAGGATTTTTAGAAATTAGGATTTATTTCAACTCTTCATCAGGTTCAATAATTTATGTTTCCCTTCTACCTTTATTTACTCTGATGCTTTCATTTATGTTTGATTTATGTTGTCCAATTGGCTTATGAACCTTTCCATGTTATGACTTGAATTTATATTTAGACGTAGTTTGATTGCTTTATTTACATGAATGCTTTTAATTTAATTTAGATATTTTCCCTTTTGGCTTTGGTTGATTAATTGGTTACTCTTGAGTTATCAAACTCATTGTTGATTGAAAATTGGAATTCTTCAAGAATTGATTCGAGATCCAATAACTCTAACTTTTCCCAAGGAAAGACTGGGACTTGAGGATTCGAATTAATTCATCCACTTAACTTACCTTCATAGTTAGACGTTAACAAAGTGGGAGAAAAATCCAATTCTCATCACAATTGATAAGGATAACTAGGATAGGACTTCCAGTTCTTATACCTTGCCAAGAGATTTTATTATTGTTAATTTATTTTACTTGTCATTTAAATATACATGTGCCCATTGCCCAAACTTTAAAACCCCGATTTTCAATCTTCATAACCAATAATAAGAACATACCTCCCTGCAATTCCTTGAGAAGACGACCCGAGGTTTAAATACTCGGTTATCAATTTTAAAGGGGTTTGTTACTTGTGACAACCAAAACGTTTGCACGAAGGGATTTCTATTGGTTTAGAATCTATATCTACAACGCGACTATTTTTATAAAATTTTTTACTAGCAAAAATCCTAACGTCAATGGGCTTGTCCTCATCAATGAAGATGTCTTCCTCTATGTCAATTCCAGCTGAATTGCAGATGTGGCAAATGAGGTGAGGAAAAGCTAATCTTGCCAAAGTGGAGGACTTGTCAGCCACCTTGTAGAGTTCTTGAGGTATAATCTCATGAACTTCCACTTCCTCCCCAATCATGATACTATGGATCATGATGGTCCGGTCTACAGTAACTTCAGACCGGTTGCTAGTAGGAATGATTGAGCGTTGGATGAACTCCAACCATCCTCTAGCTACAGGCTTAAGGTCCGGTCTTCTCAGTTGAACCGGCTTGCCTCTTGAGTCAACTTTCCATTGAGCTCCTTCCACACATATGTCCATGAGGACTTGGTCCAACCTTTGATCAAAGTTTACGCTTCTAGTGTAGGGGCGTGCGTTTTCTTGCATCATTGGCAAGTTGAACGCCAACCTTACAATTTTCGGACTAAAATCTAAGTATTTCTCCCGAACCATTGTAAGCCAATTATTTGGGTTTGGGTTCATACTTTGATCATGGTTCCTAATGATCCATGCATTAGTATAAAACTCTTGAACCATTAAGATTCTGACTTGTTGAATGGGGTTGGTGAGAACTTCCCAACCTCTTCTTCTGATCTCATGTCGGATCTCCAGATACTCATTCTTTTTTAGCTTGAAAGAAACCTCAGGGATTACTTTCTTCTTGACCACAACGTCATAGAAGTGATCTTGATGGACCTTTGAGATGAATCTCTTCATCTTCCACGACTCAGAGGTGGAAGCAATTGCCTTCCCTTTCCTCTTTTTTGAGGTTTCTCTGGCCTTAGGTGCCATTAATGGTTATGGAAAAACAAAAAGCAATACTTTTACCACACTAAAATTAAAAGGTTTGCTCATCCTCGAGCAAAAGAAGAAACAAAGAAAGGTAATAAGAAGAGAATGGAGGAGATAGAGGGTGAAGGTGTATTTGGCCAAGGGGTAGTAGTGTTTGTAATGTGTGAAAAAGAAGGAGTAAGGAGGGGTTTATGGGGAAGAGAGGATGGATGTGAATGGTGAGGAGGTAATGGGGAAGAGAGATTGATGTGATTGGTGAAGGAGAGAAAAAGTGAGTTGAGGTAGGTGGGGATCCTGTGGGGTCCACAGATCCTGAGGTGTCAAGGATTTATAATCCCTGCACCAATTAGGCGTGTAAACGCCCTCTGTATGCAATCCTGGCATTTAACGCCAGACTGCTGCCTGTTTCTGGCATTAAACGCCAGTTCCATGCTTGTTTCTGGAGTTTAACGCAAGTTTGATGCTTCTTTCTGGCGTTAAATGCCAGCTTTATGCTCCTTACTGGCGTTTAAACGCTAGTAAGCCCTATCCTCCAGGGTGTGCTATTTTTAATGCTATTTTTTTATTTTTCTTCAATTTTTGCAGTTGTTTTTGTGACTTCACATGATCATAAACCTAAGAAGACATATAATAACAATAGGAAAAACATAAAAAAAATTGGGTTGCCTCCCAACAAGCGCTTCTTTAATGTCAATAGCTTGACAGTGAGCTCTCATGGAGCTTCACAGATGTTCAGAGCAATGTGATGGCCTCCCAACACCAAACTTAGAGTTTGAATGTGGGGGTTTCTCAACACCAAACTTAGAGTTTGGTTGTGGCCTCCCAACACCAAACTTAGAGTTTGATTGTGGGGGCTTTGTTTGACTCTGTATTGAGAGAAGTTTATCGTGCCTCTTTTCCATGTTTACAAAAGGATAACCTTGTACTTTAAACACAAGGTAGTCCCCATTCAATTGAAGGACTAGTTCTCCTATATCAACATTAATCACAGCTTTTGCTGTGGCTAGGAAGGGTCTTCTAAGAATGATGGATTCATCCTCATCCTTCCCAGTGTCTAAGATTATGAAATCAGCAGGGATGTAAAGGCCTTTAACCTTTACCAACACGTCCTCTACCAATCCATAAGCTTGTTTCATTGACTTATCTGCCATCTCTAATGAGATTCTTGCAGCTTGCACCTCAAAAATGCCTAGTTTCTCCATTACAGAGAGTGACATAAGGTTTATCCCTGACCCCAGGTCACACAGAGCCTTTTCAAAGGTCATGGTCCCTATGGCACAAGATATTAGGAATTTACCAGGATCCTGTTTCTTTTGAGGTAAGGTTTCTGAACCCATGTATTTAGTTCATTAATGAGCAAGGGAGGTTCATCTTTCCAAGTCTCATTACCAAATAACTTGGCATTCAGCTTCATGATTGCTCCTAGATATTGAGCAACTTGCTCTTCAGTGACATCTTCATCCTCTTCAGAGGAAGAATAGTTATCAGAGCTCATGAATGGCAGAAGGAGGTTCAATGGAATCTCTATGGTCTCTATATGAGCCTCAGATTCCTTTAGTTCCTCAAAGGGAAACTCCTTTCTGTCCAGAGGATGTCCCATGAGGCTTTTCTCACTGGGACTCACATCCTCATCACTCTCTCCAGGTTCGGCCATATTGCTCATGGTTATGGCCTTGCACTCTCTCTTAGGATTTTCTTTTGTATTGCTTGGGAGAGTGGTGCAACGAAATTGTGATCATCAACAATGGTGCCAGAAACTTGGTAGTGCTCTCAAACATGAATCATACTTAGTCACAACTCCACACAACTAACCAGCAAGTGCACTGGGTCGTCCAAGTAATACCTTACGTGAGTAAGGGTCGATCCCACGGAGATTGTTGGCATGAAGCAAGTTATAGTCATCTTGTAAATCTCAGTCAGGCAGATTATAATGGTTATAATTGGCTTTCGAAAGTATAGATAAAGAGAGCGTTAAATAAGGATAGAGATACTTATGTAAATCGTTGGTGAGAATTTCAGACAAGTGTACGGAGGTGCTTTGTCCCTGTTGGATCTCTGCTTTTTTACTGCCTTCCTTCAATCCTTCTTACTCCTTTCCATTGCAAGCTATATGTAGGGCATCACCGTTGTCAGTGGCTACATCCCATCCTCTCAGTGAAAAATGTCCAAATGCTCTTGTCACAGCACAGCTAATCATCTGTCGGTTCTCGATCATGTCGGAATAGAATTCATTAATTCTTTTGCGTTTGTCACTACACCTAACAATCGCGAGTTTGAAGTTCGTCACAGTCATTCAATCCCTGAATCCTACTCGGAATACCACAGACAAGGTTTAGACTTTCCGGATTCTCATGAATACCGCCATCAATCTAGCTTATACCACGAAGACTCTGATCTCACAGAATGGAAGGCTCGGTTGTTAGGCGAAGGCAACCATGCGTCGTGCATCAGGAATCCAAGAGATACACACTCTAGCTTTCGCTTGTAGAACGGAAGTGGTTGTCAGGCACGCGTTCATAGGGATGGATGATGATGAGTGTCACGGATCATCTCATCCATCAGGTTGAAGTACGAGTTATATCTTAGAACGGGAATAAGATTGAATTTGAATAAAAGATAGTAGTAATTACATTGAAACTCGAGGTACAGCAGAGCTCCACACCCTTAATCTATGGTGTGTAGAAACTCCACCGTTGAAAATACATAAGTGATGAAGGTTCAGGCATGGCCGAATGGCCAGCCCCCAAAACGTGATCACAGGATCAAAAATACAATCCAGGATTTGGTCAAAAGACCGAATGGTCAAAGACGTCTAATACAATAGTAAAATGTCCTATTTATACTAGACTAGCTACTAGGGTTTACAGAAATAAGTAATTGATGCATAAATCCACTTCCGGGGCCCACTTGGTGTGTGCTTGGGCTGAGCTTGAGCTTTACACGTGCAGAGGCTTCTTTTGGAGTTGAACGCCAAGTTGTAATGTGTTTTTGGTGTTCAACTCTGGTTCGTGACGTGTTTCTGGCGTTTGACTCCAGAATGCAGCGTAGAACTGGCGTTGAGGGCCAGTTTGTGTCGTCTAATCCAAAATAAAGTATGGACTATTATATATTTCTAGAAAGCTCTGGATGTCTACTTTCCAACGCCATTGAGAGCGCGCCATTTGGAGCTCTGTAGCTCCAACAAATCCATTTCGAGTGCAGGGAGGTCAGAATCTAACAGCATCAGTAGTCCTTTGTCAGCCTCCTTATCAGAGTTTTGCTCAGGTCCCTCAATTTCAGTCAGAAATTACCTGAAATCACAAAAAAACACACAAACTCATAGTAAAGTCCAGAAATGTGAATTTAGCATAAAAACTAATGAAAACATCCCTAAAAGTAACTAAAACCTACTAAAAACTACCTAAAAACAATGCCAAAAAGCGTATAAATTATCCGCTCATCACAACACCAAACTTAAATTGTTGCTTGTCCCCAAGCAACTGAAAATCAAATAGGATAAAAAGAAGAGAACATACTATAAATTCCAGAATATCAATGAATATTAGTCCTAATTAGATGAGCGGGACTTGTAGCTTTTTGCCTCTGAACAGTTTTGGCATCTCACTTTTTCCTTTGAAGTTTAGAATGATTGGCATCTATAGGAACTTAGAAATTCAGATAGTGTTATTGATTCTCCTAGTTAAGTATGTTGATTCTTGAACACAGCTAATTTTATGAGTCTTGGTCGTGGCCCTAAGCACTTTGTTTTCCAGTATTACCACCGGATACATAAATGCCACAGACACATGACTGGGTGAACCTTTTCAGATTGTGACTCAGCTTTGCTAAAGTCCCCAATGAGAGGTGTCCAGAGTTCTTAAGCACACTCTTTTTTTGCTTTGGATCATGACTTTAACCACTCAGTCTCAAGCTTTTCACTTGGACCTGCATGCCACAAGCACATGGTTAGGGACAGCTTGATTTAGCCGCTTAGGCCTGGATTTTATTTCCTTGGGCCCTCCTATCCATTGATGCTCAAAGCCTTGGATCCTTTTTACCCTTGCCTTTTGGTTTTAAGGGCTATTGGCTTTTTCTGCTTGCTTTTTCTTTTTCTTTCCATTTTTTTCACAAGCTTTTGCTTTTTCACTGCTTTTTCTTGCTTCAAGAATCAATTTTCATGATTTTTCAGATTGTCAATAACATTTCTCTTTGTTCATCATTCTTTCAAGAGCCAACAATTTTAACATTCATAAACAACAAGATCAAAATTATGCACTGTTCAAGCATTCATTCAGAAAACAGAAAGTATTGTCACCACATCAATATAATTAAACAAATTTCAAGGAAAATTTTGAAATTCATGTACTTCTTGTTCTTTTGAATTAGAAACATTTTTTCATTTAAGAGAGGTGAAGGATTTATGGAATTATTCATAGCCTTAAGACATAGTTACTAAATACTAATGATCATGAAGTAGAGACACAGAACATAAACAAACATAAAGCATAAAAACCAAAAAACAGAAAAAATTAAGAACAAGGAATGAGTCCACCTTAGTGATGGTGGCGCTTTCTTCTTGAAGAACCAATGATGTCCTTGAGCTCTTCTACGCCTCTTCTTTGCCTTTGTTGCTCCTCCCTCATTGCTCTTTGATCTTTTCTAATTTCATGGAGAATAATGGAGTGCTCTTGATGTTCCATCCTTAATTGATCCATATTGTAACTCAAATCTTCTAGAGAATTGTTGAGTTATTCCTAATAGTTCTTGGGAGGAAAGTGCATCCCTTGAGGCATCTCCGGGATTTCTTGGTGATGAGCTTCCTCATGCGTCTCTTGGGTTCCATGAGTGGGCTCTCTTGTTTGCTCCATCCTTTTCTTAGTGATGGGCTTGTCCTCCTCAATGGGGATGTCTCCTTCTATGATAACTCCAGCTGAGTAACATAGATGGCAAATAAGATGAGAAAAAGCTAGCCTTGCCAAGGTAGAGGGCTTTTCGGTTATTTTGTAGAATTCAAGGGAGAGGACTTCATGAACTTCAACTTCCTCTCCAATCATGATGCTATGGATCATGATGGCCCGATCCACAATAACTTTGGATCGGTTGCTAGTG
>NC_029776.3:88698538-88723410 GCF_000817695.3 Arachis duranensis
GACTTGGTCCAACCTTTGATCAAAGTTGACCCTTCTAGTGTAGGGGCGTGCATTTTCTTGCATTGTAGGCAAGTTGAACGCTAACCTCACATTTTTCGGACTAAAATCTAAGTATTTCTCCCGAACCATTGTAAGATAATTCTTTGGATTCGGGTTCATACTTTGATCATGGTTTCTAGTGATCCATGCATTGGCATAGAACTTTTGAACCATTAAGATTCCGACTTGTTGAATGGGATTAGTCAAACCTTCCCAACCTCTTCTTTGGATCTCATGTTGGATCTCCGGATACTCATTTTTCTTGAGCTTGAAAAGGACCTCAGGGATCACCTTCTTCTTGGCCACATCATAGAAGTGGTCTTGATGGGCTTTGGAGATGAATCTCTCCATCTCCCATGACTCGGAGGTGGAAGCTTTTGTCTTCCCTTTACCTTTTCTAGAGGTTTCTCCGGTCTTAGGTGGCATAGGTGGTTATGGAAAAACAAAAAGCTATGCTTTTACCACACCAAACCTAGAAAATTGCTCGCCCTCGAGCAAGAGAAGAAAGAAAAGAAGAAGAAAAAGAAGAAGAAATATGGAGGACAGTGGGGGCAGGTGTATTCGGCCAAAGTATAGAAGAGGGGGTTGTGTTGTGTGAAAATGAAGAAGTATGGAGGGGTTTATAGTTCGGCCATTTAGGGAGGGAATGGGTGGGAAAGTGTTTTTGAATTTTGAAGGTGGGTGGGGTTTATGGGGAAGAGTGGATGGATGTGAGTGGTGAAGGGAGGTAATTGGGAAGAGAGATTGAGGTGATTGGTGAAGGGTTTTTGGAGAATAGTATTTATGGGGAAGATAGGATGAATGTGAAGAAGAGGAGAGAAGGTGAGTTGAGGTAGGTGGGGATCCTGTGGGGTTCACAGATCCTGAGGTGTCAAAGATTTACATCCCTGAACCAATTAGGCATGTAAAACGCCTTTGCATACAATTCTGGCATTTAAACGCCGAAGTGATGCTTATTTTGGGCGTTTAACGTCCAATTACAGCATGTTTCTGGCGTTGAACGCCAGTTCCATGCTTGTTTCTGGCGTTTAGCGCCAGCTCTCCTCAGGGTATATTCCTGGTGTTCAAACGCCAGGATGCTAGTTGTTTCTGGCGTTCAATGCCAGATCCATGCTCTGTTCTGGCGTTGAACACCAGCCAGATGCTCCTTACTGGCATTTAAACGCCAGTAAGTCCTTCCTTCAGGGTGTGATTTTTCTTCTGCTGTTTTTTATTCTGTTTTTAATTTTAATATTTTTTCGTGACTCCACATGATCATGAACCTAATAAAATATAAAAGAACAATGAAAATAAAATAAAATAAGATAAATAAAAATAGGGTTGCCTCTCAGTAAGCGCTTTTCTATTGTTAATAGCTTGACAGTGGGCTCTCATGGAGCCTCACAGGTGATCAGGTCTATATTGTAGACTCCCAACACCAAACTTAGAGTTTAGATGTGGGGATTCAACACCAAACTTAGAGTTTGGCTGTGGCCTCCCAACACCAAACTTAGAGTTTGATTATGGGGGCTTTGTTTGACTCTGTATTGAGAGAAGCTCTTCATGCTTCCTCTCCATGTATACAGAAGAATACCCTTGGGTCTTAAACACAAGGTAGTCCCCATTCAATTGAAGGACTAATTCTCCTCTGTTAACATCTATCACAGCTCCTGCTATGGCTAGGAAAGGTCTTCCAAGGATGATGCATTCATCCTCCTCCTTCCTAGTGTCTAAGATAATGAAATCAGCAGGGATGTAAAGGCCTTTAACCTTCACTAACACGTCCTCTACCAATCCATAAGCTTGTCTTACTGACTTGTCTGCCATTCGTAATGAGAATATGGCAAGCTGTACCTCAATGATCCCCAGCTTCTCCATTATAGAGAGTGGCATAAGATTTATGCCTGACCCTAGGTCACACAGAGCTTTCTCAAAGGTCATGGTGCCTATGGTACAGGGTATTACGAATTTGCCAGGATCTTGTTTCTATTGAGGTAAGGTTAGCTGAGCCCATGTATCTAGTTCACTAATGAGAAAGGGAGGTTCACCTTCCCAAGTCTCATTACCAAACAGCTTGGCATTTAGCTTCATAATGGCTCCTAGATATTGAGCAACTTGCTCTCCAGTTACATCTTCATCCTCTTCAGAGGAAGAACAGTCTTCAGAGCTCATGAATGGCAGAAGGAGGTTTAGTGGAATCTCTATGGTCTCTATATGAGCCTCAGATTCCTTTGGATCTTCAATAGGGAACTCCTTCTTACTTGAGAGACATCCCATGAGGTCTTCCTCACTGGGATTCATGTCCTCTCCTTCCTCTCTAGTTTCGGCCATGTTGATTATATCAATGGCCTTGCACTCTCTTTTTGGATTCTCTTCAGTATTGCTTGGGAGAGTACTAGGAGGAGTTTTAGTGACTTTCTTACTCAGCTGGCCCACTTGTGCCTCCAAATTTCTGATGGAGGACCTTATTTCACTCATAAAACTTAAAGTGGCCTTGGATAGATCAGAGACTATGTTTGCTAAGTTAGAGGTGCTCTGCTCAGAATTCTCTGTCTGTTGCTGAGAAGATGATGGAAAAGGCTTGCTATTGCCGAGCCTATTTCTTCCACCATTATTAAAGCCTTGTTGAGGCTTTTGTTGATCCTTCCATGAGAAATTTGGATGATTTCTCCATGATAAATTATAGGTGTTTCTATAAGGTTCACCCATGTAATTTACCTCTGCTATTGCAGGGTTCTCAGGATCATAAGCTTCTTCTTCAGAAGATGCCTCTTTAGTATTGTTGGATGCATTTTGCCATCCATTCAGACTTTGAGAAATCATGTTGACTTGCTGAGTCAACATTTTGTTCTGAGCCAATATGGCATTCAGAGCATCAATCTCAAGAACTCCCTTCCTCTGAGGCATCCCATTATTCACGAAATTCCTCTCAGAAGTATACATGACTTGATTATTTGCAACCATGTCAATAAGTTCTTGAGCTTCTGCATGCATTTTCTTTAGGTGAATGGATCCACCTGCAGAATGGTCCAATGACATCTTGGAGAACTCAGACAGACCATAATAGAATATATCCAGAAGGGTCCATTCTGAAAGCATGTCAGAAGGACACCTTTTGGTCATCTATTTGTATCTTTCCCAAGCTTCATAGAGGGATTCACCATCTTTTTGTTTGAAGGTCTGAACATCCAATCTAAGCTTGCTCAGCTTTTGAGGAGGAAAGAACTTAGCCAAGAAGGCCATGACCAGCTTATTCCAGGAGTCCAGGCTATCTTTGGGTTATGAATCCAACCATGTTCTAGCTCTGTCTCTTACAGCGGAAAAGCATGAGCCTATAGACTTCAGGATCTACTCCATTCGTCTTTACAGTCTCACAGATCTGCAAGAACTCAGTTAAAAAATTGATAGGGATCTTCTGACGGAAGTCCATGAAACTTGCAGTTCTATTGCATTAGAGCAACTAATTGAGGTTTCAGCTCAAAATTGTTAGCTCCAATGGCAGGGATTGAGATGCTTCTTCCATCAAACTTGGAAGTAGGTGTAGTGTAATAACCAAGCATCCTTCTTGCATTATTGTTGTTGGGTTCGGCTGCCATCTTCTTTTCTTGTTCGAAAATTTCAGCAAAGTTGTCTCTGGATTGTTGTAATTTAGTTTCTCTTAGTTTCCTCTTCAGAGTCCTTTCAGGTTCTGGATCAGCTTCAACAAGAATGCCTTTTTCCTTGTTCCTGCTCATATGAAAGAGAAGAGAACAGAAAAAGAAGAGGAATCCTCTATGTCACAGTATAGAGATTCCTTTATGTTAGTAGAAGAAGAAAGGGAATAAGAGTGAAGAAGAATGAATAATCCAAACATAAGGGTGAGGATAGGAGCAGTGATTTGAGATGAAGAGAAGTGTTAGTAAATGAATAAATAAATAGAATAAGATGAGAGAGGGAGAAATTTTCGAAAATAATTTTTAAAAAGAAGTTAATGATTTTCGAAAATTAAAGGGGGAAATAAAATTAAAATTCAAATTTAAAACAATTAATTAAAAAAAGAATTTTTGAAAAAGAGGGAGGTATTTTCGAAAAGGAAAAGTCTAGGGGGCCAGCAGTTTTATTGAATTTTGGCCAGTATGTAACCAGCAGAAAAATGTGAGCCATTGGATGAAATCTCACACCAATCTCACACCATCAAATCATCATTGATGGCTAGTTGATGGCTAACAATCACAAAAATTGCTGGCCCCCTAGCATTGCTCTTTCGAAAATTAGAAAGAGAAAGGTTGTTAGGTGATTTTAAAAAAGATAAGAAATAAACAAAAAGTCAAATAGTTAGTTGAAAAAGATTTGAAAGTCAATTTGAAAAGATAAGAAGTTAGAAAAGATATTTTGAAATCAAAATTTTGAAAAAGATAATATTTTGAAAAAGATATGATATAAAGGATATGATAAAAAAAGATTTAATTTTTTAAATTAAAATTGATTACTTTACTAACAAGAAACTAAAAGATAAGATTCTAGAATTTAAAGATTGAACATTTCTTAACAAGAAAGTAACAAACTTCAAATTTTTGAATCAATCATATTAATTGTTAGCATAATTTTCGAAAATAAAGATAAAACTAAGAAAAAGATTTTTGAAAAATATTTTAAAAAAATTAAATTTTTGAAAATTAATAAAAAATGAAAAACATTTGATTTTTGAAAAAGTTTTAATAAGATAAGATTTTTAAAATTTGAAAATTTGACTTGACTTACAAGAAACAACTAATTTTAAAAAATTTTTACTAAGTCAACCTAAATTTTCGAAATTTTGAGAGAAAAAAAGAAAAGATATTTTTTATTTTTGAAATTTTAATTATGAGAGAGAAAAACATAAAAATGACTCACAACATAAAAATTATGAATCAAAACACATGATGCATGCAAGAACACTATGAATGTCAAGATGAACACCAAGAACACTTTGAAGATCATGATGAACATCAAGAACATAATTTTGAAAAATTTTTTGATGCAAAGAAAACATGCAAGACACCAAACTTAGGAATCTTTAATACTTAGACACTATGAATGCAAAAATGCACATGAAAAACGTCATGCAACACAAAACAAGAAAATTTAAAGATCAAACAAGAAGACTTACCAAGAACAACTTGAAGATCATGAAGAACATTATGAATGCATGAATTTTCGAAAAATGCATAAATTTCTTTTTTGAAATATGTAATTGACACCAAACTTAAAAATTAACTCAAGACTCAAATAAGAAACACAAAATATTTTTGATTTTTTTCGATTTTATAATTTTTTTATTTTATTTTTTTTTTGAAAAACATATAGGAAAAAGAAAATAAGAAATTCAAAATTTTTAAGAAGAATTCCAGGAATCTTTCAATGTTTAGCCTAAAGCTCCAATCCAAGGGTTGGACATGGCTTAATAGCCAGCCAGCTTTAGGATATAAATCAGACATACAACAACTGATATTCCAATTAACTTGCCTCTATGTTGATGATTGGAAGCCTCAATCTAAAAGAATTTTGGATATGGCTTTACAGCCAGCCAGGATTCAACATGCTTCATGAAACTCTAGAATCCATTCTTAAAAAATCTGAAGCCATAGAATAATTTATTTTATTTTTTTGGAAAAGAGGGATAAATTTTTGAAAAAATTTTGAAAAGAAAATTACCTAATCTGAGCAATAAGATGAACCGTCAGTTGTCCAAACTCGAACAATCCCCGGCAACGGCGCCAAAAACTTGGTGCAACGAAATTGTGATCATCAACAATGGCGCCAAAAACTTGGTAGCGCTCTCAAACGTGAATCACACTTAGTCACAACTAACCAGCAAGTGCACTGGGTCGTCCAAGTAATACCTTACGTGAGTAAGGGGTCGATCCCACGGAGATTGTTGGCATGAAGCAAGCTATGGTCATCTTGTAAATCTCAGTCAGGAAGATTATAATGGTTATAATTGGCTTTCGAAAGTATAGATAAAAAGAGCGTTAAATAAGGATAGAGATACTTATGTAAATCGTTAGTGAGAATTTCAGACAAGTGTACGGAGGTGCTTTGTCCCTGTTGGATCTCTGCTTTTTTACTGCCTTCCTTCAATCCTTCTTACTCCTTTCCATGGCAAGCTATATGTAGAGCATCACCGTTGTCAGTGGCTACATCCCATCCTCTCAATGAAAAAGGTCCAAATGCTCTTGTCACAGCACGGATAATCATCTGTCGGTTCTCGATCATGTCGGAATAGAATTCATTAATTATTTTGCGTTTGTCACTATGCCTAAAAATTGCGAGTTTGAAGCTCGTCACAGTCATTCAATCCCTGAATCCTACTCGGAATACCACAGACAAGGTTTAGACTTTCCGGATTCTCACGAATGCCGCCGTCAATCTAGCTTATACCACGAAGACTCTGATCTCATGGAATGGAAGGCTCGGTTGTCAGGCGAGGGCAATCATGCATCGTGCATCAGGAATCCAAGAGATACACACTCTAGCTTTCGCTTGTAGAACGGAAGTGGTTGTCAAGCACGCGTTCATAGGGATGGATGATGATGAGTGTCACGGATCATCTCATCCATCAGGTTGAAGTACGAGTTGTATCTTAGAACAGGAATAAGATTAAATTTGAATAAAAGATAGTAGTAATTGCATTAAAACTCGAGGTACAGCAGAGCTCCACACCCTTAATCTATGGTGTGTAGAAACTCCACCGTTGAAAATACATAAGTGATGAAGGTTCAGGCATGGCCGAATGGCCAGCCCCCAAAACATGATCACAGGATCAAAAATACAATCCAGGATTTGGTCAAAAGACCGAATGGTCAAAGACATCTAATACAATAGTAAAATGTCCTACTTATACTAGACTAGCTACTAGGGTTTACAAAAGTAAGTAATTGATGCATAAATCCACTTCCGGGGCCCACTTGGTGTGTTCTTGGGTTGAGCTTGAGCTTTACACGTGCAGAGGCTTCTTTTGGAGTTGAACGCCAAGTTGTAACGTGTTTTTGGCGTTCAACTTTGGTTCATGATGTGTTTCTGCCGTTTGACTCTAGAATGCAGCGTAGAACTGGCGTTGAGTGCCAGTTTGCGTCGTCTAATCCCGAATAAAGTATGGACTATTATATATTGCTGGAAAGCTCTAGATGTCTACTTTCCAACATCGTTGAGAGCGCGCCCTTTGGAGTTCTGTAGCTCCAAAAAATCCATTTCAAGTGCAGGGAGGTCAGAATCTAACAACATCAGTAGTCCTTTGTCAGCCTCCTTATCAGAGTTTTGCTCAGGTCCCTCAATTTCAGCCAGAAATTACCTGAAATCATAGAAAAACACACAAACTCATAGTAAAGTCCAGAAATGTGAATTTAGCATAAAAACTAATGAAAATATCCCTAAAAGTAACTAAAACCTACTAAAAACTACCTAAAAATAATGCCAAAAAGCGTATAAATTATCCGCTTATCAGAGAGTACTGGGAGGAGTTTCAGTAATCTTCTTATTCAGCTAACCCACATATGCCTCCAAATTTCTAATGGAGGACCTTGTTTCATTCATGAAACTTAGTGTGGTCTTAGATAGATCAGAAACTATGTTTGCTAAGTTAGAAGTGTTCTGCTCAGAATGCTCTGTCTGTTGCTGAGAGGATGATGGAAAAAGCTTGCTATTGCTAAACCTGTTTCGTCCACCATTATTAAAGCCTTTTTGAGGCTTCTGTTGATCTTTCCATGAGAAATTTGGATGATTTCTCCATGAGGGATTATAGGTGTTTCCATAGGGTTCTCCCATGTAATTCACCTCTGCCATTGCAGGATTCTCAGGATCATAAGGTTCTTCTTCAGAAGTTGCCTCTTTAGTACTGTTGGATGCAGCTTGCAATCCATTCATTCAAGTCAATATTTTGTTCTGAGCCAGTATGGCATTTAGAGCATCAATTTCAAGGACTCCCTTCTTCTGAGGCGTCCCATTGTTCACAGGATTCCTCTCAGAGGTATACATGAACTGGTTATTTGCAACCATTTCAATGAGTTCCAGAGCTTCTGCAGGGGTTTTCAGATAAAGAGATCCTCCTGCAGAATGGTCCAATGACATTTTTGATAACTCAGACAGACCATCATAGAATATACATATGATGCTCCATTCTGGAAGCATGTCAGTAGGACACCTTTTGATCAGTTGCTTATATCTTTCCCAAGCTTCATAGAGGGATTCTCCTTCCTTCTATCTAAAGGTTTGGATTTCCACTCTAAGCTTGCTCATCTTTTGAGGTGGAAAGAATTTGGCTAGGAAAGCACTGACCAGCTTATACTAAGAGTTCAGGCTATCCTTAGGTTGTGAATCCAACCATGTTCTAGCTCTGTCTCTTACAGCAAAAGGAAAAAGCATAAGCTTGTAGACCTCGGGATCAACTCCATTGGTCTTGACAGTATCACAGATTTGTAAGAATTCAGCTAAAAACTGATGAGGATCTTCCATTGGAAGTCCATGAAACTTGCAATTTTGCTGCATTAGAGAAACTAATTGAGGCTTAAGCTCAAAGTTGTTTGCTCCAATTGCAGGAATTGAGATGCTTCTTCCATAGAAGTTGGAAGAGGGTACAATAAAGTCACCAAGCATCTTCCTTGCATCTCCACCATTGTTATTATTTTCGGCCATGTCTCCTTCTTTTTTGAAAATTTCTGTCAGGTCCTCTTCAGAGGGTTGTGCTTTGGCTTCCCTTAGCTTCCTCTTCAGAGTCCTTTCAGGTTCAGGGTCAGTTTCAACAAGAATGTCTTTGTCCTTGCTCTTGCTCATATGAAAAAGAAGGGAACAGAAAATAATAATAGGGATCCTCTTTGCCACAGTAGAGAGGCCCCTTTATGTGAATAGAAGAGAAAAAGAAAAATCCGAACACAGAGAGAGGAGAGAAGAGGGTGTGAATTTTTTTGTTGATGAGTGGAGAAGAAGTGTTAGTAAATAAATAAAATAAATAGAAAGAGATGGGGGAGAGAATTTCGAAAATAATTTTGAAAAATGGGTTAGTAATTTTTGAAAATTAGGAAGTGAACAAGTAGTTAGGTGGTTTTGAAAAAGATTTTGAAATTAATTTAAAAAAAAAGGTAAAAGGTTAGAAAAAGATATTTTAAAATTAAAGTTTGAAAAAGATATGATTTGAAAAAGATATTATTTGATAAAGATATGATTGAGAAGATATGATTGAAAAGATATTTTTGAAAAGATATGATTTTAAAAAGATATGATTGAGATTAGTTTTGAAAAAGGTTTGATTTTTAAAATCACAATTAATGACTTCATTCACAAGAAATCACAAGATATGAATTTAGAATATAAAGTTTGAATCTTTTTTAACAAGAAAGTAACAAACTTGAAATTTTTGAATCAAAACATTAATTGTTATCATTAATTTCAAAAATATGAGATAAAATTAAGAAAAAGATTTTGAAAATTTTTGAAAAAGATTTTAAAAAAATTCGAAAACAAATAGAAAAATGGAAAAGATATGATTTTTGAAAAAAAAAATTTGAAAAGATAAGATTTTTAAATTTGAAATCTTTGACTTGACTAACAAGAAACAACTAATTTTAAAAATTTTTGACTAAGTCAACCCAAAGATTTCAAAATTTATGAGCAAAATAAGGAAAAGATATTTTTTATTTTTGAATTTTAATGAGAGAGAAAAATAGTAAAATGACTCAACACACAAAAATTATGAATCAAAACACATGATGCATGCAAGAATACTATGAATGTCCAGATAAACACCAAGAACACTTTGAAGATCATGATGAACATCAAGAACTTATTTTTGAAAAATTTTCAAGAAAAGAAAAACATGCAAGACACCAAACTTAGAAATTTTTAATGCTTAGGCACTATGAATGCAAATATGCACATGAAAAACAACACAAGACACAAAACAAGAAAATATGAAGATCAAACAAGAAGATTCATTAATAACAACTTGAAGATCATGAAGAACACATGTATGAATTTTCGAAAAATGCAAGAATCATAAAATCATGCAGTTGACACCAAACTTTAAAACATGACACAAGACTCAAACAAGAAACACAAAATATTTTTGGTTTTTATGATTTTATAATTTTTTTTGTATTTTATTTTATTATTATTATTATTATTATTTCGAAAAACATATAGGAAAAAGAAAATAAGAAATTCAAAATTTTGCTAATTTGTTAAGAAAGACAAAGAAGCTCTTCTAAGGATAGTTGAAACCTCGGTCCAAAAGATTAAACATGGCTTAATAGCCAGCCAAGATTCAACATATCTCATGAAACTCTAGAATTCATTCTTAAAAATTTTGAAGAACATAGAATAATTTATTTTTTTGAAATTTTTTTTCAAAAATAAAAGATTAAAATTAAAATAAAATTACCTAATATGAGCAACAAGATAAACCGTCAGTTATCCAAACTTGAACAATCTCCGGCAATGGCACCAAAAACTTGGTGCACGAAATTGTGATCTCTAACAATGGCGCTCAACTTGGTATGCGCGTTCATAATCTCAGCACTTTCTTCACAACTCCGCACAACTAACCAGCAAGTGCACTGCGTCGTCCAAGTAATACCTTACATGAGTAAGGGCCGATCCCACGGAGATTGTCGGCTTGAAGCAAGCTATGGTCACTTCGTAAATCTCAGTCAGGCGGATTCAAATGGTTATAGAGTTTTAACAATTAAAAGATAAATAAAATGTAAAACAAAGATAGAGATACTTAAGTAATTCATTGGTGAGGATTTCAGATAAGCGTATGGAGATGCTTTGTTCCTTCTGAATCTCTGCTTTCCTATTGCCTTCATCCAATCCTTCATACTCCTTTCCATGGCAAGCTGTATGTTGGGCATCATCGTTGTCAATGGCTCATTCCCGTCCTCTCAGTGAAAATGGTCCAAAATGCGCTGTCACCGCACGGCTAATCATTTATCGGTTCTTGATCATGTTGGAATAGGATCCATTGATCCTTTTGCGTCTGTCACTACACCCAACACTCGCGAGTTTGAAACTCGTCACAGTCATCCCATCCCAGATCCTACTCGGAATATCACAGACAAGGTTTAGACTTTCTGGATCTCAAGAATGGTCGCCAATAATTCTAGCCTATACCACAAAGGTTTTAATCTTAGATTAGAAACCCAAGAGATACACACTCAAGCTTGTTTGCATGTAGAACGGAAGTGGTTGTCAGGCACGCGTTCATAGGTGAGAATGGTGATGAGTGTCACATAATCATCACATTCATCATGTTCTTGTGTGCGAATGAATATCTTAGAATAGGAACAAGCAGGAAATTGAATAGAAGAATAGTAGTACTTTGCATTAATACTCGAGGAACAGTAGAGCTCCACACCTCAATCTCTGGTGTGTAGAAACTCCACCGTTGAAAATATATAAGAACAAGGTCTAGGCATGGCCGTGAGGCCAGCCTCCCCAAATGGCATGTGAATTCGAAAATAGGAAAAAAGACCCCTAGTACAATAGTAAAAAGTTCTATTTATACTAAACTAGTTACTAGGGTTACAGAATTAAGTAAATGATGCAGAAATCCACTTCCGGGCCCACTTGGTGTGTGCTTGGGCTGAGCATTGAAGCTTTCGTATGTAGAGGTCTTCCTTGGAGTTAAACGCCAGTTTGTAACTTATTTCTGGCGTTTAACTCTGCTTTGCAGCTTGTTTCTGGCATTTAACGCCAGAATAAGGCAGAAAGCTGGCGTTAAACACCAGTTTGCATCATCTAAACTCGGGCAAAGTATGGACTATTACATATTGCTGGAAAGCTCTGATGATGGCAGACTCTAAAGACTTCATGAGGAGATGCAGAAGATGCCAGGAGAATGCCAACTTCCACAAAGCGGCGGCAGCCGAACTGAGCCTACTGATGGCCTCCCGACCATTCTCACAATGGGGAGTCAACCTGTTAGGACCTTTTCCGGTCGGACCTGGACAGGTCAAGTACCTAATTGTCGCCATCGACTATTACACAAAGTGGGTAGAGGCTGAACCGTTGGCCAACATATCTTCGGCCAATTGTCGAAAGTTCATGTGGAGACAAATAATAGCCAGATTTGGAATCCCAGAGGTCATCATCTCGGACAATGGGACACAGTTTCCCGATAAGAAATTCGGAGAATTTCTCGCCGGCTTAGGCATAAAGCAGAAGTTCTCATCTGTTGAGCACCCCCAAACTAATGGCCAAGTCGAAGCAGCGAACACGGTCATCCTACGAGGCTTTAAAAAGTGACTTGACCAGAAGAAGGGATCATGGGCATACGAGTTAGCCTCAGTCCTCTGGTCCTATCGCACAACTCAACAGTCATCTACCGGGGAGACTCCCTTCTGACTCACCTATGGGGTGGACGCAATAATTCCAGTGGAGATTGGAGAACCGAGCCTACAACTACTTTTGGGGGGAGTCGAAGAAGCCGTAGAAAAGGACCTGGTGGATGACACTAGACAGATGGCTCACCTGTCAGAGACGGCGTTGAAACAAAGGATGGCCCTGCATTACAATGCCAAAGTACTCAAAAGAGATTTTAAGCCGAGCAACCTAGTCTTATGACGCAACGACGTCGGACTCCCAACACCAGGGAAAGGAAAGTTGGCGGCAAATTGGGAAGGCCCATACAGGGTGAAGGAGGTGCTCGGCAACGGTGCCTACAAGTTAGAACGACTAGATGGCAACAAAGTTCCCAGAACCTGGAACGCGAGCAACCTAAGAAGATTCTATTCCTAGAAGCCAAGGCACACGCAGCGAGCAAGTGGTTTGCCAGTTTAACCGGTTTAGTAAGACCCGTACTACTTTATGTTTATATTGCTCGCCATTGGTTGTTTATATGAATGACAATTTACTACACTGATTGCCTCCCCTTGTTTCAAACTTCTCATTTCAAACTTTAATACACTGATCGAAATTGTTCAAATTATTTCGCCAAGGTAACCAATTCTATAACGATAAGGCATTGCGGGACTGATCACCCCGGGAACCACTAAAGCCGCAAGCGCTACAACAATGGCTATTAAATAAGGCCAAGTTTCAAGCACTTAAGCATAAGGCCACGATCTAGCTTCGATAATTACCAACGAAACGGTAAGCAAGTGCAAGCAAATAGATAATTACCAATAAAACGGTAATAAAAGACAACCAGGAAGTCGTTAAAACGGTAAACAAGCAATTTGTTATCCACTGACAAAACTGTTAACAAGTACATTAAAGCTACAAGTGTTCAAAAACCTACGCATTACAAAATTCCAAACAAAATACAACAAGTGAGATTACATCACTTCTTTGGAATATCCACAATCCTGCCATCCTTGATGGTCTTAAAAACGCTAACGGTTGAGGTGTCGAAGTCAGGAGCCAGCAACTTCACCTGAGCCTTGATGGCCTCTTCAGTCGCCAAGATGGCATTCTTACCATGCTTCACAGTCTCTTTATACTTTTTCTTTAGCTCAGCAGTCTCAGACTTGGCTGCTGCTGCCGACGAGAGGGCCTTATCACGCTCCTTTTCCAGCTCTTTCACCCAACCCTGAGCGGCATTGAGTTGGCTCTCCAGGGTAAGCTCTTGTTCGAAAAGTGTACGACCGCTTCATTGGAAGACTTAACTTTCTCCTCGGCGGTAGCTAGCTGTGTCTGACGCAACTTCACCTCAACCTTATACTTCTCATTAGCCTTGACTGAAGATTGAAGCTTGTTCTCCAATGACCGTGCCCCAGCCAAGACGGGTTCCGCCTTCCTCGCTATGGCAGCTGCCCGGAGCAAGGTGCAGTACACCTACTTGGCCTGCGAGGCGAGATCCCCACCATGGAAGAAGTCCTCCGTGCCGGGAAGCATTTGGGAATCAATGAAGGTCCCAGCATCGAAGTTCTTCTCCATCACTATGAGAACTCCCTTAGGGCTAGAAGACGGTTTCCTTTTTCTTGGGTTGTCGACGACAATCACCTCAGACCCGTCACCCTCCACCTCGACCTCTGGTCGGGGACTCAGACCAGCACTAGTCCCAATCACCTCCCCCTGAGTAGGTTAGGACTAAGCCTCGGCCTCAACAGCAGCATTAGGAGGTACCTCGTCAGTACGGGTGGCGGAATTGTCATCGCTACCCCCGAGAAGAAATGTATTGAACAAAGCATCAAGCCCAACCTGTTCATCGGCCATTGATATTGCAACAGACGAAAGCTCGTTAGTCGGAAAAACGGTTAATTAAGCAACAAAAAATTGCAAGTACGAGCAAAAACCAAAACGACCACACACCTATATAATTCGTAGCCGTATCCCGATAACCCATCAGAAGGTGGGGGTTAACATGGTTCTTGCCAAAAATAGCCAACAGAACGTCGGCAACCCTTTTGCTCTCGGGAGATAACCCTTTATAGGTCACCTTCGTGAAGGCGTTCGCCCCTGCCCTGAAGCTCCAATAGGTCGGGATGCGACGATCCCCTTCCAAGGTTAGCCAAAAGGGGTGCCGACCTTCCATAAGGCAAACCTTAAAGTACTTGTCCTTGAAGCCATGGTAAGAATCCTCGAACAAGTTGAAGACTCTTCGACCTTGGGCTGCTCGGAAGGACATAAAGCCTTTTTTGGCCCTCCCCTCTTTGGAAGGGTTCGTTAAGATGAAGAGAAACAAGAAGACCTCAACGGAGACCGATAACTCTAGGTATTCACAAACCATCTCAAAACAGAAGATAGAAGCCCAGCTGTTCGGATGCAGTTGGGACAGTGCTACATCACATCAGTTTAGTAGTGCCATCTAGAAAGGGAAGAAGGGTAGGCGAATGCCCAAGTTGGTGAACATCGCTTTGTACACCCAAAGCCAATCAGCAACCCGTGGAGTGTTCAAGTTTATGTGGAATATCCGTTCGTGGTCGGCAGGAACGAAAACTTCATAGTTATCCTCCTCGTCACCGCCCCCGCATAGGTACTTGGCTTGTCGGAACTCCGTAAGTTTCTCTAATGTCATCTGGTTGGGGGTGGCCTTCACGTCTGAGGTCACCCAGGCATATCGGTCATAAGGTGCTCTCGCGACGGAAACCTTGGCAACCAGACGCCGGGCCATACCTATAGTGGGAGGACCACTCACAGTCAGCCTAAGAGGCCGGAAAGTTGGTACTAACACCAGAAACTATAGTTTTCCTATCCAGTATCTACAATTGAGCCTAAAACACCAAATCTATAGTTAAAAAGAAACCTAGACACCAATGACCCAGAATGGTTACCCCCTAGTATATCTACTTAATACTGACGTCATCAAGCATGAAATTCAATCAAATGAATAGTGTGCATGCAAAATTAAACTAGCCTAAATAAGAGAAGGAAAATGAACTTACCAGGATGACAATGATGATCAAAGGATGCTGAAAAAACTTGGGGAGATTTGGACAAAGCAAGTGATTCACAGCAAGGAACTTTGGGGAAGATGAGAGAAAGTGAAAGAGACATGATGATGATAGGGGAGTGGAAACGAAAGTGAAAGGAAACTGAAAGGAAAACTGACGCGAAGGAAGCGCGAAAGACGAGGGCATAATGGACTTTTCACGCAGGGTTCAAATCAGCCATCAAGAGCATTAAATGCTCGCTGCAAAAATTGAGGCGTCACAGGACATTCCCGCAAGGCGACGAGCCTCACTCGCGCGTACAGGGCACGCCCTCACCACAACTAGCGGCAGCCCGACCAAGCGACAACACATGGAGGAGAGCATAATGCGCCAACAACGGTGCTCACTTCCGTAGCTGGCGCGTTGGGGGCACTGTTCCGGCCCAGCCCGCCTGGGTCATTGTCCGACCCGACCCAATTAGCCGACCTAGTAGACCCCCACGCTCGGATTGCGACCCAAGCACCTACCTCCTGGCAGCCAGCTATGCGACAGCTGGGAGAGGAAGCTTCTAGGAAGGAGACCTCTCCTGTGGGACCCGTCCTACTGACAGGGTATATATGGGAAGGTCCCTACCCTTCCCCCACGGTACGTCACTACTACCTTTACTCTCACTGCCATCTATACCATTTCTGACTTGAGCGTCGGAGTGTCATTGCAGGTGGCATCCCCCTCACACCACAGAAGCTCGGGAGGTCGTTACCCTCACGACTCGCTCACCAGACACAGATCCAGGCCGATTCCCACCATCTCACCTGGAGAACATCTTCAACCTGTCCGGCACACGAAGCCCCGAACATATATATACCAATAAAAATTTGCGACAATTGTTCTGATATCTTAAGAATATAGAGGATAAATTAAAAGAAAACATAAATATATAAATAGGAAAATATTAAATATTAGAAAGTAGCAAAATCATGAAACATCACTTAACGATATAGATGGATTAACAATTTCATATGCCATGAACACGTGTAGATGGATTTTAAGAAAGTGCATGAAAATGTCAACGAAGAAACACTCATGACTAGAAGTTAGTCCTACGTTAAAAAAAATAAAAAAGAATGAAAAGTTTATTAAATAAAAGATTCATTAACTTAATATTTTAAAGTTTCAATTAAATATGGTGCCTTCGATAGTCAAGAGCATAATTATTTTATTCACTTTGGTCGTATAGACAAAACAAATTAAAACTAGAAAATTTATCTTCAATTATGAAAATCTAAAATTGATGAATTCAAAATTAATAAAACGGAAAGAGTACGCAAAGATAATAAAATTGTGAAAGAATAATGAAAAAAAAGAAAAGATGAAGAAATTTTATTGATTGTTGATTGATTGAAAAATGTAAACTATGAAGGTAAAACTAAGTATATATAGAGCATTGGCCTATGAAAGATAAAAGCAAATAAAGATAAGATAAAGATAAAGATAAGATAAGATAAAGACTAAAATTATAATTGAATTTGTGTATTCTGTTGGGCTGAATTTGTGGGTCGTGAGACGTCTTTATTGTTGTCATGGGCTAAGGTGGAAGAGTGGTTTAATACGCCCCTACAAGCTGGAGGATGAAAGATGTCAAGAATACTAAACTTACTCAATTTAAGATGGAAGGGTTGAGAAGACAAAGGCTTGGTGAAGATGTCAGCTAGTTGCCCAGAAGAGGGAATTGGGAGAAGTTTCATCACTCAAACTTGATCTTTTTGTCAAACCAAGTGACAATCAACCTCTAAATATTTAGTCCGTTCATGAAAAATCGGGTTAGCAGTAATATGAAGAGCACTCTAATTATCACAATATAAAACTGGTGGGCGGATAGGAGAGATGCGTAAAAACTGTAACACATTTAGTATCTATTCAAGTTCACAAGTTGTGTTAGCAAGTGCACGATATTCTGCTTCCGTGGATGAGCGGGCAACGGTGGTTTGTTTCTTAGTCTTACAAGAGACTAAAGAACTGCCTAAGAAGAAACAATAACCTGTTAAAGATCGTTGAGTGTCAGGACATCTGGCCCAATCAGAGTCACTGAAGCCGAGAAGCTAAATTTCTGATTCCCTTGGAAAAAAAGTCCTTTGCCGGGACTAGTTTTCAGATATCATAACACATGCTTGGCAGCTTGAAGATGAGATTCAGTAGGAGATTCTATAAATTGACTTAATTGTTGAGTGGCATACATGATGTCTGGTCGAGTAGTGGTGAGATAGATAAGACGGCCAACCAAACGGCGATATATAAAAGGGTCAAAGAGCAGGGGAATTTTGTCTTGATATAGTCTTGTGGTACTATCCATTGAAATAGAGGCAGGTTTAGCACCTAATAAACCAGAATCCTCCAAAAGATCAAGACAATATTTTTTCTGAGATAAGCAAATTCCATTCACTGATTGAGCAACCTCAATACCCAAAAAATATTTTAATGGGCCAAAGTCTTTAATTCGGAAGTGTTGGTGCAAAATAGACTTAATGGCAGCAAGTTCAGAAATGGAATTACCAGTGAGAACAATGTCGTCAACATAGACTAAAAGGATAGAAATTTGATCACCAATGAATTTAACAAATAGACTATAATCAAATGAGGTCTACTGATATCCATGAGATAGCAAAAGATGAGAAAGTTTGTCATACCACATACGACTAGATTGTCGTAAACCATACAGTGACTTTATTAGCTTACAACATTGATTCGGTTAAGGAGATGTAAATCCGGGTGGCAGAGTCATATAAACATCCTCAGAAAGATCCCCATGTAAGAAAGCATTATTGACATCCAACTAATGTATGGGCCAATGCTTCATAGAGGCCAATGCCAAAACTAATCTGATGGTGGCAGGCTTGACAACAGGGGAGAAAGTTTCCAAGAAATTAACACCTTCAGTTTGAGTGAATCTTTTAGCCACAAGGCATGCTTTATATCGATCAAATGAACCATCAGGCTTGCGTTTGATGCGATAGACCCATTTACAGCCAACCGGCGTAACCCCTGCAGGGAAATCAACAAGACGCCAAGTTTTGTTCAACTCAAGAGCATCCAACTCATCTTTCATAGCACTACGCCAATTAGAGTGTTGATTGGCATCCTTAAAAGACTTTGGCTCAACGTCAGAATGTAGAGATAAAATAAACTTTTTATGTGAAGATGAAAGAAAAGAAAAAGACATGACTGAAGACAAAGAATACTTGCACTTTGAAGGAGATTGATTTGTAGAGATGAGAGAGGAATTACACAAGTAATCAGAGAGATATGCTGGAGGTCGGTGAGGCCGGTCAGAATGACGAGGATGGGGTTGCTCAGGTGGTGAAGAAGGTGACGAGGGATGAGAAGGTGATGGTGGACTGGTGTCTAGTGCGGAAGGAGAGAAGGGTATGTGCCTTGAGAAAGATTCGGTGGTCATGGGTTCAACTTGGTTAGGAAATAACAGTGAAGAAGAAAGAGAGGTTGTTGGAGAAAATAAAGAATTAGATGAAGTTGGGTCAACAGGTATGGGTGAGGGTTCAACTGGAAGACTAACTGAATCTTGTTTTTGAGAAGGCATGTTTGGCAATGTTGGGCTGGGTGTATGAAATTGGATATTTTTTGTGATTAAGGGCAAGATCATTTCATAAAAAAGCACGTTTCTAGAAATCTCATTCTTTTATCTTCTAAAACATAAACAATATATCATTTAAAACCACGTTGAAAGCCAATAAACACAACCTTTTTGGCTCTTGGACCAAATTTTGATATGTTTGTCATTAGGGTAGAAACAAAACATAAGCATCCAAAAAATTTAAGGTCGTGATAACTTGGTGGATGATTGAATAAAATCTCAAATTGTGTTTTAAAATTAATTGTGGATGATGGAACTCTGTTAAGTAAATAAACAGCATGTTTAACAGCATAAGACCAAAAAGATGGTGGCAAATTAGATTGAAACACACGAGCTATATTCAAAATATGTTGATGCTTGCGTTCTACCGTTCCATTTTATTGAGGAGTTTCAACACAACTACGTTGATGAATAATGCCTTTGAAGCATAAAAATCATGTAAAATAAATTTTGGTCCATTATCGGAACGAATAGTTTTGACTTTAGAGTTGAAGTGTGTTTCAACTAAAGTAATAAAATTTTTTACATGATTTTGCACTTCTCCTTTTGATTTTAATAAAATAACCTATGTAAAGTGGCTAAAATCATCAACAATAGTAAAAAAATATTTATGATTATCAATAGAATTTTGTCAAAACGGATCCTAAATATCAAAATGTAATAGATTAAAACTTGCATTGACTTTGTTAAAACTTTACCTATATAATTACTATTTACCTGTGTGAAATATTTACAGCGCCTACAATTTTATTTGCTGTATTTACTAGTGATATTCTACATTAATGTGCTTTCACTCATGTTCATAGTGTTTAATATGTTAGTGTTTAATATGTTAGGAAAATATTATCCCTAACAATCTAAATGCTTGGTCAAGCATTTAATATATGACTCTACCTAATCCTTTAAACTTTTCAATACTCCTTATGTTTAGTAATTTTTATTATAAAGGGTAACTTGCTCCAATCTAAAACAATTTTACAATGTATGGACATAGACTTAACATAAAAGCTGGAGCCGTCCATTATCAAGAATTTTCTGTCCAAGACTCTATATAGATAATAAATTATTATTATCAAGAGAGGATAGATAGACATATGAAAAATAGATCCCATTGAATATGGCATAATGGCATATGCTGTCGTATATACTTTTGCTGATCCTCCTTTGGCAGGCCAAGGTTAAAACTTAAAAGTTACAGGACTTAGGGTCTTTTACTTTATCCATAAAAAAAATGAAAGTCACACATTATATCTAGGACCAACTTAGTGTTAGCCTGGAAATGTTAAAGAATGCCACATTCTGTAACTATTATTACTGTCAAATTGACATAGTCACACAACAAATAATTCATTCACTTTTACAGGTATACTTTTAAAATTTTAATGCATAAACAACGGTCAAAAGAGATTATCCTTCGTTTTCTTCTGTTTATGCACATCATTTGCCTGGAAATTTTTGAACAAATTTGCAACATAAATACTGCAATTTCAAGGTCTCACCATCCTTTTTTTAAGAAGGGATAAAATGTAAAATAATTAACGTAATAATTAATATGAATTGAATAGAAAAATATAAGCTTGTTCATTTTGTTTAAGAGTAGTGTAACTCGGAGAGGAATAGGAGGATATTTCAGAATCAAATCAAAGGCGTAGAAGACATTATCCACACAATCATGCTCAGCTGCAACGACTGGAGCGATGCCCCGCCCTAATGTTGTTGATGGCTATGCCGAAGATGACACGTAGATCTTCTTTTTGTGGTTGTTGGTACTTTTTTGGAGTTGTTTAGATTTTGTATTGTTTCACGATATTTGCTCCACCAAATATGTTGAGTTCTTTAGTATTCAAAAAAAAAAATTTAATTCGTTGTGTATTTAAATTATTTAAAAATTTATTATTAGTCAATAAATTATTATATATATAAAATAAAATTTAATTTAAAAATTTATTATTAATTAATAAATGATATAATATTTAATTTTTAATATTTATTTAAGCTGAGACCGACAAATGAACCGGAATTAGACCACCACAAACTCGTTATAGAGTTTAAGACTTTGAGAACACAAACGCTATACGTCTCCGTCTGTTAGCTGCACAACCACCAACTAACCCGCTAAAGAGACATCAATGGCGCACAAACCTTCTTCTTCTCTGTGTGCGTCTCCATCACCTAAAGTTTCTGAGGAAATGGACCCTCAACATGCTGAAGAGACCTTGCACTTCTTCACCGTTATGGGTGCCGCCACTCTTGTCCCAGATCCCTGCAACGCGCGTGGATTCTTCGACGATTTCCTTCGCAACTTCATCACCGTTGATCTCATCCAACGGGGACGAATCACTTGCACTATCCTCGCCAAATCCCCTATCTGTGTACTCAACTCAACACATTCTTCTATCTGCTTTCAATTATTGTGTTGTTCATGTTTTTACACTGATTCTAGCTGAGGAAATTAGAATATTAAAATTGCTGAATTTAATGTTCCGGATCTTATACATTGAAATGCGAGTATACGATGCAATCTCAAAAATTAGTAAACAATTTAGGAAGTTTGATGCTCATTCGTGAGTAAAAATGAAGTATTTATGCATTATTGGTGTTGTTTGAGCAAAATTAGGTAGCTTCGATTACTAATCTCCAACGAAAATAGAGATAGTGTAATGGTAGAGACTTGTCTTCTGTGTCCCTTTTTCTTGGGAGGTTCAAAATTTTACTTATAAATCATCTCTGAGACATGACTCTTCTGTTGCTCTATCTTTGAAGTGTAGAAATTATCCAAATAATTTTTGAGACTAGGGGAAATTTTAGGGTGTTCTCGGTTTCCGTTTTATTTTCTGGTTAATTCAGTCTCTTATATCTTAGGACAGTAAGCAAACGCTACCTTACTAACCTTAGGGCTTTTAAGTTTTAACTTGTTGGTTGAACTTGGGGATTGCTATAATTAGTTGAAATGTTTCATGTCGGAAATGTGATGTTTTGTTTTTCTGTGTTCAAAGTTCAACTACAAAACTGTTATGTGATTTTCAATGAAGATTTGTTGTTCCTTATTTTCTTGATTGGAATTGTAGAATGGGTATGGAACACTCCATGGAGGGGCCGTTGCGTCCTTGGTTGATATTTTATCCCATGCTTGTGCTAGAACTGTTGTTGTAGAGGACAAGGAGCTTTTCCTCGGAGAAACTAGCATTTCTTACCTCTCTGCCACTCCAATAGATGTAAGCTCTTTATTTCTTTATTTTTGTATGAGCCTTGCTAGGTGGTCAATAGTTTTTTGGACAATATGTAACCAACACTCAAAAAGAGTGCAAAATATAATGATTTGTGTGTGCATGCTTTTTGTCAATCTATGTGTGCAAACTCTGTAATGTGGGTGCAAATTATACTATTCATGTTTGCATGTGTGTATGCAAAATCTGATAGAATGTCAAAAGTTTGGGGTGTTAGTGCCTCTAGAATTTCTGTTTTTGTATTTCATCGACTAACTACCTACCAGGTGACTTGTGGTTCACATTCTGCGCATCCTGAATTGAAAAAATAATTTGGATGCAAAATTTCTAGCGTAAAATTATCAGGAATGGAAAAGAAAATATGCGAACCACCCAGGGTAATTCTTGGCAAATAGTCACTTAAGTCACAACCTCATGTAATGTAACACTTCGATGAAGATCATATAAGCTGCAATGTGCAGTTTAAAGAAACAGCACATTAAATCATGGATTCATCATAATTGCCTAATTACTTTCTGATTGGTGGTTCGACCCTTTGAAATGTAAACGGTTTATACAGGAAGCAGTGGTAGCTAATGCTTCAGTGGTGAAGAGTGGAAGAAATTTGACTGTAGTTGCACTTGACTTCAAGCTCAAGAAAACTGAAAATTCTGTCTATATTTGTCATTCTACCTACTATGACATGCCATTCTACCTACTATAACATGCCAGCTTCTAGTCTATGATTATGAACATATAGCTTTCAGATGCAAGTGGCTCTAGATTCATATTGATTGTCATACCAAAATTCTTAAGATGAATTAGCCTATTCATAATGTTCTACTTCCCTCTGTTAATTCCAATGGGGTTATCCTCTTTTAGTGATAATTTACAAAACAAATATGAAATATTGTCAAACATATGATGTGGCAACCTAGAGTAGTAGTGTATTACACATAAAATTTTGTATTATAAAGTTTTTAACTTTGTTATTAACTGAGATGTAAGCACGTCATTGTAAAGACCATTCTAATCATATCAATAGTTTTTAAAATTTATATTAACTTTTTAAATAAATTTTAAATAACACCCACATCATTCATGTAGTAATATTTTACTTACCATTCAGTAATGTATGAACGTTACCAAAAAGGCAAAAACCAAACCTTTTAGATAATTATTATGGGTAAATTTCCTTTACAAGTGCAAATTTGCATAGATGATGAATTGATGATGGTTGAAACTGAAACCTGAGAAATCTAAGCAAGAAAAACATATCATTAATCAAACAGATATATTACAAACAATGGGGCACATGTTTACATGCACATCATATAAACACCTTTGTGTTGTCAAAAACTGAGCCACACAGAATGAAAAATGTTTCTATACACCCTAACGTGCATCAAAAGCAATATCGTCTCTGCACCACAAAATCATTAACACAGTTTTGTAATGCCTTGATTGCCTTCCCTCTCCTAAGCATGGCTTCACTGCCAGTCTTTCCTATGACCTGGTATTGGCTCTTCATATCCATGCCAAGCTTTTCTGCTAATAAATGATCTTGAAGCAGAACATATACAACAATGGTATGGAAAAGTAAATTGAAATAGCCAATACAAGCAAGAAAATGTCCTACAAGCACAAGGCTACAATTCAAAGTGCTTCTGGTTTAACTAAAATGCTAATATTTCATTTTTCATAGAGTTCTACATTTTTAAGGTAGCATTTTATTACTGTCCATAGAAGAGAAAGAGAAGCTGGGGTAAAAAGTATGTTTGGATAACTGATATAAACAAAAGCTTAAATAGAGATATACAAGAGACATGTCTTGGACAGTGTTTTAGCCATTTTCTGTACTTTCAAAATGCATGTAATTCCAGTTATACCATGACAAATTTGCAAAAAATTTCAATTTCAATTTTGAAAGGAATGACGAGAACAAATCATAATTCGCATACCATATTAACATAACCTAACATTGGTTTACGAAAAGATGGCATTGACAAAGGCCTCTGCATCAAAGGGTTGAAGGTCTTCTACACGTTCACCAACACCCACAAATTTAACAGGGATTCCAAGCTCATCAACAACACTGACCTGACAACAGATATCAGTGTCTTACAATTTCAACATGATTGCCCCAGCAAAAATAAATAATATTAGATCTGTTGAGCCCTAAAATAGTAGAGATCAGTAAGATGAAATGAAGAGAATACCACACAGCCGCCTCTTGCAGAACCATCCAGCTTGGTCAAAATTAAACCCGTAACACCTACAACCTGCACATTGGAGGTTTTAGCGTTGAAACAGTTTAGGTAACAACTAACATCGAATTGATTTGGAAATATTAAGGGGCAATAATCACACTACACCCTAAAAAGTTAATATGTGATAGACAATTCATTGGGTCACGGTTTGATAAAATATGTAAGCACGGGAAGGGACAGAATGAAGTTTATTATTCCTATTAGTTGAACTTCGAACTGGTCAGACAAAAATCCAATTCAAAACATAAACTAGTGTTTACCTCATTGAACTCTCTTGCCTGTGGCAGCATATTCAAACCTGTAGTTCCATCCAGAACCAGTAGGATCTCCTGCAGACATCATCAATACCCTCACATCACATTATTAGAGAGAGAGAGAGAGAGAGAGAGAGAGAGAGAGAGAGAGAGAG
>NC_029776.3:88723473-88729742 GCF_000817695.3 Arachis duranensis
CAGCCCATGAGGAATTAAAAATGTCAAAAGCGCACAATCTTGTTGAACAGGGATAAAGAAGTTATTTAGATGAAACACAGATTGTAAGAAAATACAGATATAGAGAGTTTTCGTACATTAACAAAGATTGTAAGTACTATAATGGCTCATCAAATTCTGTCTGGAAGTCTAAAAGCTTAACCCTCAGAGCCTCATATGAATAAAACTTGGGAAATCACTTTCAAATCATAAGTACATCTATCACCAGAAGTAAAATGCGTGTAAAAAGAGCAAAAAGTAACTGCCAAAAACTTGGACTTACATTAGGGGCACCAGCAACGACTTTGCTCACTGCCTTTTTACAAGAAATCAATTCTTCCATTAGGCTGTAATTAGTGTGTAAACCTGACAATTCAAAGTGATCAGCAGCGTTAGTATTACAAACAATCAAGTAGTTCATGAAAATACAAAATAGCTATCTGTAAAATTTCGCACTTACGTCCAGATGTATCGCATAAAACAATATCGAAACCTAGTTCTTTTCCCTTTTTCACAGCTTGTGTAAGCACTGCAAGTAATACAATATAGTAACAACTATAGATATAACAATAAAGACTAAGAAACAAATTTAATCGAATTTTTTAAAGAATAAAATCAAATAAAGTAAGAAATGAAGTTATGTGAAAAAGAATGAACAGAAGATCTGGTGGTAATTGAGTGAACTCTAACTTCATTTGTACCTGATGATGCTTTGGCTTTCTCTGATTCAGCCCTAACAATCTCACAATCAGTCCTTTCAGCCCATATCTCTAGCTGATCACCAGCAGCTGCTCTAAATGTATCACCAGCAGCCATCAGTATCTGGTTGATTTTTAAAGATACAAACAGAAAACCAGCATTAACCATCATATCCTAAGTAGTCATGGCATAAACCAAACTCAAGTAACATAATCTAACCTTTGCCCCTTCTTTCTTCAGTCTATACGCCAGCTTTCCTGCATGAAAGAGCTGTCATGTTCGCATGCTTTTAAATTTCTAAACTGTTTGCCTCTGCTTCATATCTTAAAAGAATTGGAGTTTTTAAGCACTAGTTACACTATAACAGCATCAACGACCAAACTTTAACCTATTAGTTACTCTATGCCATAAAAGTTTAATATTTTTCCAACCTCACCAAACACAATAAACTTTTAGATTATAAGTTTGTTCATAGGAGAGAAAGATAAAAGAAAATTGTGTTTCATAGCAATTTTTGGTTTCATTACAAGGCAAATAATAGGGTCAATTTCTTAAGTCTTTTTCTTACCCAGAGATGTTGTCTTTCCACCACCATTAACACCAACTATCATTATTACAGCTGGCTTCCTGAAGATAACAAATTAATCCAATATAAAGCACAAAATTGGCAACTAATAAAAATTGCTGTCTCATAACAATGTCAAAATCAAAAGTTAAATAGCCCTCTCACCTGAATCCAAGTTGAAGTTCAGTTTTACTCCCCTTAGTCGTCAACAAATCCAAGACATTCTGTTTCAGTGCTTCCTAAAGCCATTCAAATCCATGCATAACATATTTCATGTCACAAAATTTGAAATTCCCTGGTATATTAAGTAAGATAGATAAAATGATCAAAGTGCAAGGATTTTCTTCTATCAGAGTGTGTGTGCTGATTGAAATGATACCTTTATCTCAGTGCCTGATTTGAGCTTCCCTGACAATATATCCTCACGCAAATTCTCCACTATCTTAATAGTGATTTTTGGTCCAAAATCAGACACCAAAAGAGCCTGAACACAAAATGAACACATCAAATCATAAACTTAAATAGTAAATAATAAAAAACCATTTTCTTTTTCAAATAACATTGCATTACGCATTTTATTATTTTAGGAGCTTTTCAATTTCGTAAGAAGCTAAACCTCTTCGAGCTCGTCGAGTACTCGATCGGTGTCGGAGAGATTCCAATAGAGAAGAAGCTCGTCGATGACGGCGAGGTTTTTCCGCGTCTTCGTGAACCCGCCGGAGAATATCTTCTCAACGTCGCTCTTCGCCTTCTCCTTTATTAGCCTCCCAAGCTTCGTGAAGAATCCGGTTTGACCAGCCATACACCTGAACCGCCCACCCGAATCGGGAACCGAACCGAGTTTCCCGTTACAGAAGAACGCGAATTGCGGTTGAGAATTATAAAAAGGTCTCGAGATTACTGAAGAGTAAGAAGCGCACATCGAAGAAGAAGAAGAAGCCATTTTTTCCCTTCTTCACAGCGTTTCACTTCACTGAACCCAAACAAGTAACAAGAAAAAAGATAAAGTTAAACGGCGTCGTTTCAGTTTATTTTAGTGTGGATAAACCAAGGTTGAGAATCGGACCGGTCAAAAAACCGGTAGAATGATTGGTTCATTAGTTTAATGGTTCGACTGGAGTTCAATCGAAATTCAACCCGGTTTAATTAAATATTAAATAAAATAAGTATAATAACCCGTGCCATGCACGTGATGAGATTGAAATTATAATTTTAAATTAATCTATTAAAATTAATTTAAATTGTAATAATTTAATTAATAAATAAATAATATAATGTACATTGTTCTTTTTTTAATATGGTATTAAGTGTATTAATTTAAATGTAACTATTAAATGTATAAAAATTATGTTTGAATTATGAATTCTCTAAATAAAATAATCCCATTTAAAATATTTAAATTATGATTTCAATCATAAATTACAATTATGATTTAAAAAAAATTTATATGATATTATATTTTTTTCTACTTCACTATTAATATACTAATATTGCAAGTCTAAATTACAGTATTTTATTAAGTCTTGACTGAAAAAAAATATAATTATGTGTTTCTATCATTCAATTTATTTATTACACCATGTACTAATATTAATGGTATTTTTTAAAAAAATATATTGATAAAAATAGATATAATATGATTATAAATTAAATATAACAAAAATAAATAAAATATATAAATAAATGCTAAATCAATATGTTTACCAATGCTTTTGTTAAATTTTGTAAATTAGAGAATAATTATGTATTCGGTTGTTTGGTGATTATATAGATAATCAAGTAATTAGATTATAAATTGATCCCACAGCGGGCATCTTATTTTTTTCTCATTTTTGAACGAAAGCGAGAATTAAAAGAAATAAGTAGTAATACATAAAAAAAATTTTGCACCACAACACATAATTATTACCAAAAGATATTTTTCATATTAAAATATTAAAATTTTACATACCACAAATCATGAAGATCAATCACAATGTATTAGTCATTTCTTTCTATTTTTGTCCATGATATAAATTTTTCTTTTCTAGTCAAGAATCTAATAACATCTAATTGAATAAAAAATTGAATTAAAAGTACCAAATTAAGGACAAATGAGTGAATAATATAAGGAATTATAACTTTGTATGTGTATAAAATAAAGAGAATTTACTCATTTATTTTATGTTAAACGATAAAACTAATAGTAGTATATTAATAAAAGGATATAGCTTTAAAAAAAGTCATAATACAATTTCAAATATTTTTATAAATATACTGTTAAAATTTTTGTTATCAATAAAATGATGCTATTATACAATTTCTTGACGAAACTTAAAATTAAAAGGAAAACAGTTTTGTGTGGATTAATATAAATTAACTACGTATCAAATAAGTAGAATCATTCATTTGTTAGTTTCAGTATATCAGCATGGGCAAGCGAATTAAAATGTATCATTCGAAATTTTACGATTGTCGGCCGTATGTACTATACATGACTCATTCTTAAAAGATATTTTGCACGTGTGTGCAGTCGGAAGATATATTTTACTTGATTCATCAATCTCAAAATTTGAGAAGAAATAGACCTTCATTTCTACCAATTCATTTTCAAACATTTTTATCAAATAATTCTTAATTGAACAATGAATTTTATCGTATTGCAAAACAAATTAAATATAAAAACTATTAGTATCTACAAAGCTATTAAAAAGAATTGTCTTTGACACGTGGAATTGTATACTTATAAAATTAACTTAACATATGAACTACAAAGATTTATAAAAATTTAATTTTGATGCACTAACAATGTAAAGTAGTTTTACATGTGCATCCAATTACGTAATGACATATCACTAAAAATAACTATTTTTCACATTGACCGCGAGAATGATCATCTAAAAGAACGGATATGATTGCACGACTGTGTAAAACGCTTTACTCTATCAGTGCATCAAAATTAAACTTTATTTATAAACTGAACTTGGAAACAATTGCTCAATCAAAGAAGAATAACAAATTAGAAAAAAAATACTTTGCCTCTTAGATTTAGACTTACGAATCGCAAAAGAAGCACTATATATAGCCTTTAGTAGTACAAAAATAATTTTAGAAATTAATTATTGATATTAATATCAATTTACCACTATTAACGTTAGTATCATATTTATGGTAATTAAAATTATAAATTTATGTTTATTTTTTTATTTTTAATTATTGATATCTTAATCCTTTATTCATTAAAATTATTAAAAATATTTTTAATTGATAATTGATAAATAGTTTAATAATACATTAAATATTAATTTTATATAACTATATAATAAAGATATTTTCCTAAATTAGTATAATTATGCATTATTATTTAAATGTTAATTATAATAAAGATATTTTTTAAAATAAATTTAGAAGAAAAAATAGTACATCTATTTTGATAGAAAAATAAATTTATGAGGAATTGACACCTTACTTTTATTAGTTGGGAGAAAACCTAGTTTTAGTATATTAAGTGAAGTGAATAGTTGTGCTTGAATCATTGTTATAATATATATATATATATATATGTAGCATTTAATAAATCCGATGAAATAATCTGTAGCAAAGTAAAACATACAGAAATATATATGCGTTGTGATGTGTTGTCAAAAGCAAAGAAAGAAAAAAAAGAAACGGGATGATCCAACCGCAGAAAAAAGGTAACACCATAAAAAGACTAAAAGCCAATCGTTCAGTTGAATCAATCTAAAATAATAATGTTGCATTTTTTTGCATCTTCGTTATATTATTTGCTGATAAATAAAATGCTCCTCATTTTCGCTGGTAACAATAGAGCACACGAGACAGAGATTCAAATACAAATAATTAAAGAAAAAATATTTGTTGAGGAAAAAAATGAAAAAGAGAAAAAAATTTATCAGCACATACATATATATTATTGGTCACAAATACAATAGGATGATTGACTTGACCAAAAATTGATTAATATCATAACATTAATTTATAAATATTGTTATGTGTTAGGTAAGCATTGAGAATCGTAAGAAATGACCTCTTTTCTATTAGAATGTTGCCGAAACAACAACGTTAAATATAAGCCTGAAACCAAAGAAGAAAAAGAAGAAGAAGAGAAGATGGTGATGAGAATCGAAGAGTAAAATAAACAACTTCGTATGCAGCTATTATTATAGTTTGTGAAATTGTTTAGGACAAAGAAATAAAAAAGGTAAAACAAAAACCACCTTCGAAAAAATATGAAGAACCACGATTAGGAGACTTTAGGTATTTATATGTTCGAGAATAAGAAGATCCATCAAGATAATTTATTATTCACGTTATAAACTCTTACCATGATTCTCGTATAATAATTTATTCTATTAAATTACATTCATTATTCCCATATCTTTTCTTTCTATTATTATTTACGAAAGTCAAATATAAGTATGAATTTTTAGATAATTATAATATTTCAAAATATTATATTTACAACACTAAATTAATCATTTTATATATATTTATATATATATTGATTAACTTATTTTTAATATATATTTATATTTTAATATATATAATACAAATTAATCTCTTATATCCATATAATATCATTAATATTTTGTCTTTGAATATTTTTTTTTATTTTTATTAATATCATTATAATATCTTTTTTTCTACTAAATATCATGGTTATTAATTATGTATATGTAATAAGATGATAAAAACTGACATACAATTGATAATTTAATAATATTTAATAATTTTTAATTATTAATTTTATATAAAAACATCTCTAATAAATTATATAGGAGAAAGTAATTTTTTTAACTGATTTAATATGTATTTATTATTTTATTACATTCAATTAGAATAAATAATAAATAATCTATTTTGTTATGCGTCTTATAAAGTAATGATTAAAGTAATTGATAATAATTGATTTATATAAATTATAATAAATTATGTGATATTTAAATATCTAATCAAATCAATTAGTTGATATTATTAATTTATCGTA
>NC_029776.3:88729903-88737132 GCF_000817695.3 Arachis duranensis
ATACTAAATCTGTCTGTATTTATCTATTTTCTAGTTGTGACCATGGCCACCTTAGGCCCCCCTAGATCCACCACTGTATACAACAACTCTACACTAATAGCACGTGCCATGTCGTATTTTTCAAGACTTATATTTAGGAACATATAGAATTTTAACAATAATACACGGATAATTGAAATAGTTTATATACGGGTTTTTCAAGTTATTATTATTATTATTACTATAATTATTATTATTATTATTATTATTGGATAATGAATAAGAATTAGAATTATATCAATATTTTTATAATCAATATAATTTAAATAACTAAAAATATTTAAAATTAATGTGCGTTATTAATATAATAAGATTTCATCATTTTATGATTAGAATCAAATATTCTTATCATGATTAACACGACCAGTGCAATTATCATATCATGATTATTATTATTATTAAAATGATTAAAAGTATTTTTAATTAAAAATTGATAAGTAGTTTAATAATGCATTAAATATTGATTTGATATAATTATAATGATGATATGTTCCTAAATTAGTATAATTATGTATTATTCATTAAATATTAATTATAATATAATTATAATAAAGATATTTTTTATAAAATAATTTAGAATAGAAAATAGTGTATTCATTTTGGAGGGAAAACAGAATCACGAGGGATCGACATCTCACCTTCATTAGTGGGAGAAAATCCAATTTTAGTATATTACATAGATATATAGATAATAAAGATATTTTTTTAAATTAGTATAATTGTGCATTATTCATTAAATATTAATTGTAATATTGTAATATAATTATAATAAAGATATTTTTCTAAAATAAATTTATTTAGAGAAATATAAATTGGTTATTAATAACCGGTACTATAAATTGGTTATATAACTATAATAAAGATATTTCCTAAATTAGTATAATTATGTATTATTCATTAAATATTAATTATAATATAATTATAATAAAGATATTTTTTATAAAATAATTTAGAATAGAAAATAAAAAAGTTCATTTTGGAGAGAAAACAAAGTCACGAGGGATCGACACCTCACCTTTATTTCATTAGTCGGGAGAAAACCCAATTTTAGTATATTAAGTAGATTATTAAAAATTAAATATATAATTTCAAATTAAAAAAATCATCAATCATCAATAAAATTATTTCAGATAATTTAACAAAACACCATCAACTATCATCCAAGTAAAACAGCAGGACAAAATTATCCCAGATTCACTGAAATCAACCATCAACAATTATTCCAATTACATAACAATTATAGAAACCAAAAACTTAACACACTGAAGTTTGTGTGACCTACTATTATGGTATGAAGAGATCCATTGAGTGGAAAGTTCAAAAAGAAACCATGGAGGTCTTGAGTTACTGGGATGTCAATATGGAAGATCTCTGGAGAAAGTGTCAATTCTTGGAGGTGAGGCAGTAACAACAAAGCATTGCACCATTCATGTCGAAAGATAGTGAAAGATCAAGAGTAACCAAGCATGTAACACAGAGGCAGCAACAACAATATTTTCCCACAAATCCAGCATGTGACAAGTTCAAATAAGTCAAGTTCTCCAATTAACACAGAGACAGCAACAACATTATTTTTCCCCTGAATTCTCACGAGTAATCAGCCATCTTCATCAATCAGCAACAAAAATATAAAACAAGAAAATTTTCAAAAATAATTTCTTATAATTCAAAAATATAAAAATCAAAAACAAAAAATAACCTTAGAAAATCGTGAACAAATAAATAATTCAGCAACCAAAATCATGAAGCAGCAAACAAATAAATTATGAACATATAACCTCAGAAAATCAAAAATCAAAATCATGAATCCAGCAAACAAATAAATCATGAACAGATAACAAATAAATCAAAATCTTGAATCTAGCAAACAAATAACAAATCGCCGTGAGAGAGACAGAGAGAAAGGACGTTGAGCTCTGACCCTCAGACAGAGAGAAAACTCGAAGAGAGAGACGGACACTAACAAATCGAGCAGCGACGATGACGGAGCAGTCCTTCGCGGCAGCGATGCCAACAGCTCAGACTCGACGTCGAGGGGAGGTGACGATAATAGGTGTTGTTGACCTTGAAGAGGGCGAGAGAGAGAGAGATCGCCGAAAAGACGACGACCGGCCGACGGCGACAAGAAGAGTAACGATTCCAAGAGACGACGACCGACTGACGGCGATGAGGAGGAGAACGATGAGAAGAGTGCGACGGTGGGATAGTGATGGTGCTGGGTTTAGGGTTTCTCAGAGACGGAGAGAAAGAAGAGGGGAGGGGTGGGGTGGCCCTGAAAAAACCCGGCCGGTTCCGACGGTTCATCGGTTAACCGCCGGTTCGACCGGTTCTTAGCCTTTTTTTTGCTGAACGGTTTTACCGAACCGACCAGATGACCGATTGCCGATTAATCCGGTTGAACCGGCTGGTCCAGTTCGGTTTTCAGAACAATGGTAATTAGCAAGGTTCGGAGAACCGGACCAGTCATCAAACCGCTATAGTCACTGGTTCATTGGTTTATTGGTTCAACCGGTCTAACCGATGGTTCAACCGGAAAAACCGTTTTAGAATAGAATAATAAATAAATTATAAATAAACATCCTAAAATATAATTATAGTCTAATATAAATCTTAAAATAAGATTAGTAACAATGGAATGTAAAGGGATCTGATGCTGTGGAACACTAGCAGCCACTGTTGCTACATTACCAGCTGAATTCCTGAATTGAATCGGAAAAATAAAGTTAACTTTCAAACAGCTCAACACTCTACAACACAAACTTCCCAATATAGAATAGTAATCACTAATTGGCCCAAGCGAGAAATATTGTAATTTGATTTTGGCATAGTTCCCATTTACATTCATAATTGTTCATGTTGAGAGTAAAGGGCACTATTAAAATTATCAAACATTTAACACCATAAGCATTTTAGTATTGACACAAAATGATTGATGTCAGCATATTGAAATTTTGCTTATAGGTTCAATACAAGGTGTGGAGTCATGAGACTCAGATGCCACAATGGTGGAAAATAATTCAAAAAAGTAGAAAATAGGTTCAATATAAGATACATGATTAGATACAATTATTGGAGTAATTTCCCATAGAGCAGGTTTTTCCTTTAATAAGCAAGGTCTTCAGTAGTGGTTTCACTGAGACTATGATTAAATTGGTTTAACAGTTATTATGAGATCATCTACAATCATATATACACTAGCTTAGTTTGAACACCCTAAGAGATTTTTGGGGGAAAAACCATTTTCAAGAGCTATGTCATAAATTTTTGTATTACAGGTTATTATTTCAAACACAAACTAACTTAATCAAGTAACCAGAGCAAAATTACAAAACAGAGCCAGCAACAAGCAACCAGCTAACAACGATTAGAAAATAGCAATTACACTAACATTGGTACATTATGAAACAGACCAGTAACCAGAGCAAAATTACAAAACAGAGCCAGCAACAAGCAACCAGCTAACAATAATTACAAAACAAACCAAAACATTAACCAATGCAATAATCACAAAACACTAAACCTTCACCCAGCAATTACAAACAAATCCAGCAATTACAAACATTAGCACATTATAAAATATTCCAAAACACTAAACCTTCACCCAGCAAAACCAACAATTACAAAACAAAGTAATCAGTGAATTTGAACAAAATAATTAAGAGCTATCAGCAACTAGTAATTACAAAACAGAGTCATCAGTAAATTTGAACAAAAATTTCAAAGCCATCACTATCCAGCAATTACAAAGCAGTAAAACACTAAAATAGGCTAACAGAACCATCGAGCCATCAGTAAATTTGAAAAAAAATTTACAACCATCACCAACCAGCAAATACAAGATAGATCCATTGACAACAGACAATTACAAAACATTACAAGAAAAATGGAACAAAAATTGAACAACAATTTTAGAACTTCAGACGAAGACGAAGACCGAACATTCAGAAATTAAAAGGAAGAAGCGGAGGCGAAGCCACTAACCTTCGATGGAGGAAGGGATGGCAATCGGCGAGACGAGGCGATAGGCGAGACGACGACGAGCTGTTCCAAGCCACGAACAGAGAAGCCAACGAAGATGAAGACGACGTGACGAGCTACCTGAGTTCCAGACACGGGGAAGAGGAAGAAGCGGCGGCGCTGAGGACCTGGGGACAGTGGCGGTGCTGAGAACCTCGAGCACGACGGCGGCAATGAAGGGCTAGGGTTTTGCTTTGCTTCAGAGGTCTCCAGGGAGTGCACGAATGATTTGGGGAAGAGGGGGCTGTATTGGTTTACGCATGGTTTTGGCTTTTCTTTTTTTATTTCTTAAACAAATAAATAAAACAGTGTCGTTTTATTCGAACCGGCCGGTTACCAGTCCGGCTCAATCAGCTGGTTTTTGGCCGGTTCATCGGTTTTCAAACGATTTTTTATCAGGCGGTTATTAAAAGAGGACCGGACTGCTTGTATCGTCGGTTCGCGGTTAAACCGGTCGAACCGGCCGATTCGGTCCAATTTTCAGAACCTTGGTAATTAGTTACACCCTATATATTATATGTATTCACTTAATTTTAAATATTGTGTTAAAATATATGTTTCAACTATTAATTTTTTGTCTCCGATAATAAATAGGTTTATATGTTGTTTAATATAAGTAGAAATTTTTTTTAAAGATTGTTTTGGTAGATAAATACGTTTACATTTTCATTTACTCACATGTTATTAACGTGCATATTATTTTCATAATTTGGTTCGAAAGGAAGTAGTTTAGTTTTATAAACCTATTATTTTAGGGTTGAATATAATGAAACGCAAAAGATATTGATGATAAAACATTTTGTATTTTAAAATTATATATCATTGGCGTAAAACTCATGTTATACTAATATAAATTTATAAGTACAAAATGATTAAGTTGAGTTCCTCTAGTAGTTAACTTATTAGTTTGCTTAAACAAATATGGGGGGTTTGAATTCCATCTTATACATGCAGCACTCTTAGCAACAAATCTTTAAGTAAATGAAGTTTCAATCCGTAGCAGATTAGTTATTAGCATATCAGAAGAATTATTATTAAACTTCTAGATAACTTACGATAATTATTACTATTATAGTAATAGAATATATAAAAAGAAAATAGAAAAAAATAGCTACTATAGTGGGACGGTGGTTGTAGGGACTAGCTAGGGACATGGATAATAGGGTAAGATTTCCTCTCCCTTTTCATTTTTCCTAATTTAACAAAACTTTTTCTCTTTTTCAGTTTGTTTTCGCTGTATTTGGACACAAGATCGAAAAAGGACCACGTTGTGCTTGTTATTGCCTCATCTTATATATATATATTGATTACAACTCATCATAACTAATTAAGAAACATTATATTTCTTATATTGCATCTTGGATTATTCTCTTAAAGTATATTCATAATGCACCCAATCAAATATCTAAGAAAACAGTGAACATTATATATGCATAATGCATTGCTTTTCTTAATAATTCAACGTGCAATTGATGTCACTATGGAATTCTTTAGTGTATCGTAATAATATAGCTAGCTTAAAATCAAAATAAGTCAAAAGATTCTATTTATCCAAATCAAATATTAGATCATTAGATAACTTTACAGTTTCGAATTGTCAAGTTTACACAGTCGGCATTACTATTGTTGATCATATACGACGAAGTTTTATTATCTGGTTGTGGTGGGTGTGTGGGGTTACATGTCTATTGTATATGCAACAAGATAAATCTTTCAAACTTTTTAGCTACACACAAAAGGTTTCAACTGTCTCCTTTTACTTGGAGTTGCTTTAATTTTCTTCAACCAAGAACTTGCCTTCAAAATCTCATCAAATTTTATTTGGTTGGAGGGACTACATACCAATATACCATCATACTTCACCACATTAATCTTCTTTATTATTATTTATATATTAGGTTTAATTGTTTTATTAGTTCTTTATTATTATTTATATATAAAAATGATCTAATTATAAAATTAAAAATAATATCAGAATCTAATCGAAAAAAAAAAGAGTATAAAGACCTAATTAAAAATTTAATAAAATTATAATTAAATTTTATTATTGTTGTTGTTAAATTTAATTTAAATATAAGAGCTACCTTTTATTTATCAAAGGTACATGTATAAGAGATAGTGATTTCAAATTTTCAACATTATAGAGATTTTTAACAGATTTATATGTATAAACAAGCATCGATGTAGAGATAAACTACTTAGGATAATTAATTTGGATTCGTCTACCACTCAATTCACTAATTTATTTAAAGTATTAACGTTTCAATTTTATTTTATGCATGTAATAACAACTCATTATATTTATTAACAATAAATTCTTAAATAAAATTTTAATTTGTAACAAATTAGTCTTTAACCTATTAAATTATGGAATACCATAAAAAAAAAAGGAACAAACTATCTAAGTAGATTCTAAATTCAAATGATACCCTAACTCTTATATTAGTTTGTACCCTAATTTTTGTAGAAGCTCAACTCTCAGCATAAGTGTATAACTGCTATGTATACTTGACATTATATACACAAATATCGTTGCCCTAAATTTTAGATTGTTGTCTCTAAAAATGTTATTTTTAAGTAAAAATTCACCTATAATTATTTTTATCAATATAAAATTAATTAAAAATTATTAAATAATAATTTAATCAAATTTATTAAATTATTTAATAAAAAAAGTAGATGAGATGTTGATAGCAGACTCGTGGAAGAATTTGATATCAAAAAAATAAAAGAAAAAAAAACACAAAGCAAAAAAGGAGTAGTCTTCGGCGTTGTTGGTTGATCAACAATTGACGCGGCCTTGTTGGTTGAGAAATTGTAATTCTTAGACTGCATTTAGAATAAAGACAGAGAAGAAACAAAGGTTAAAAGATAAAAATTAAATTATATTTTTGTATTGTATTTAGTATAAAATGTATTGAATCGAGTTATATTTCAGTAATATGTTTGGTTTAGTATAAATATAAAGATTAAAGGATAGATTTAGAATTTAAAAAATTAAATAAGATTATTTTTAAAAAAAATATTAATAAAATTTTTGTCTTTATTCTTAAAAATTTTAGTATTCTGTATCCCTACTTTCTGAAAATATTAAAAAAACTAAAATTTTATATTTTAAAATTTTAATTTTAATTTTAATCTTTGATCACAAAATACAATACTCAAGTTTCAGT
>NC_029776.3:88737321-88756285 GCF_000817695.3 Arachis duranensis
GGGGGTAATGCATTTTATTTTTTAATTGTTTTTTATCCTGGTAGCTTTTATTTTTGGACAGACATCCTTGTGTTTGAATTTGGAGGACTTTGTGTTACATTCTCGAAAGTTGGACTATGGCAAAATTTAATGCAACGATGAAAATATGTTTGTCCAATAGACGATTTAGTACTTTTTTTTATCGGGTATTGAGTTACTCTATGACCAAATAAAACTCCACAAGGGCTATAAACTTAAGCCCAAAAAATACAATACTTTTGGCCCTGGTCGAAGACTGTCCAAAGACAAAACTGCCCTTTGATGAAGGAGAGTGTGTTAAAACCAAGGTTGCGAAGACCGAACCGGTAAGATAACTGGTTCAATAATTTAAAGATTCAACCGAAGTTTAACCAAAGTTCAACCGATCTAATTAACATCCAAAAATCAAATATAACTTTTTTTTTATTGGAAATAAGCTTCAACATTATTCCTCCCTTTCAAAGTAGGAATTTTCATCATAAAAATATTTCTCTCATATGAGATTCCTACATCATCACTATTACCGTTATCAATCCTTGTTTATTCTGATTTGAGACCTTATAAAGAAAATAATAAAGACCTCACAACACTATTCTCATGTGTATCATTTAGATTAAATCACTCGTGTTTGTACTCAATTTATAACTTTTCACTACAAAAAAGTCGCTGGATACTATTGAATTTACCATCAGATTTAGAGAAAAAATAAATCCGACGTATAAACCTCGCCGATAACTATTTATCGGTGAATTTTTTCATCCACAGCTAATTACCGACGAATTTAGCGGTGGATATAAATTTTTATTTGTCGAAATTCTAGATCTTGTTACCGGCTAATTTAATCAACGGTAAACATAAATTTTAATTTTTTTAAAAGTTTATTTAAAAATTTAATATATAATTTTAAATATTTGAATTTAATAATTTTTAGCTGATAAATTTTAAAATTTTACAGTTTTTCATAATTTATGATTAAAAATTCACAAATAATCAACAATATATATATATATATATATAAAGAAATTGCATAAACAAAAATTTCAGCATAAACACAATGCAGCAAACTCAAACCATAAACATCTCAAAATCAGGGAAATTTCATCAATTCAGCACAATGCAATGAAGCATGCACGATAGGACCATCAACAATTTAGAATCAAACAATCAGCAAACAGAGTCACCAATCCAAAATCAGAACAAATCCGCATAAACAACTCAATATAGAATTGTAGCAATGTTTCTATTTTGAATCAATAACAGCAAAACAACAATTCACCAAAATAACAAGTACAACATATTGGATTTTTAAAAATCAATCTCAGCAAAATTAATAAATTAAACAATTGAATTTATAACTCATCAATGACAGAATTCATCAAATTTCAGAATCATCAATAATTTTAGAATCACCAAATAAAAATTCCAAAAATTAATATCTCAAAACTCAGAGAAGCAGAGAAGCAGAAACGTAAAAGAGAAGCAGAGCAGTAGAAACGACGTCGACGAGGAAGGAAGAAGCAGAAACGACGAGGAAGGTAGAAGAAAAAACGACGCAGGGGAGGAAGGGAAAAGCAGCGACGACCCACGACGAGGAGTGGAGAAGCGGCGACGACGACCCACGGCGAGGAGCAGCGACAGAGAGACAAAGAGCGCGACAGAGAGAGAGAAGGGAGAGAAGGGTTCGGCGATGACAAATGATGCGGGGCTCTGGGGGCTGCGGTGACTACGGGCTGGGTGACTGTGGGTGGTTGCGGTGACTGTGGGTGGCTAGGGTTCTTCCCCTTCTTTCAATCTCAAGCTTTCTTCAGTTTGAGAGAGGAGACGCCGAGAGGGGTGAGAGTGGGAGTGGGAGTGGGAGTGGGTTGGGGGTCCTGGGGGTCTTGGGTAGCCATTTAGGTTTTTTTTTTTCAAATAAAGTATAAAACGGCGCCATTTGGATGGAGTACCTGAACCGGAAATCTTTTAAAAAACCAACCGGTTCCGACGGTTTACCCGTTACCAGCCGGTTCGACCGATTTTTTGACCGATTTTTTGCCAAGCAGTTTATGAAGCTAACCGAAGTAGCCTGGTGACTAATTCCAGGTTAATTCAGTTGAACCGGCCGATCCAATTCGGTGTTCAGAACTATGGTTAAAAACAATTAAAGTCCAAGACCAATATATATACTTACTTGTCCGCTTATACAAGTATCAGGGATGCGAATCCCTCCTTATGCATGTAACAACTTATTATTGCAAAGTGCTGCCTGAAACTGTATAATTCTGCAACATGCAACCTTGGGTTTTAAGAGGTCAAAAAATTGATTTCCTAACTTTTCACTCACTCTAACCTTGTATTCTAACTTTCTTTTACCTATTGTGACTTATTGGAAAGATTAAATCAGCCACAAGTACTCAGGATTAATAAATCATCATTTTTGTTCACTTTTCACATTTAAGCATACTTATATGAAATAAAAAAATTTCTGCATTACTCAACATAGCAATCCAGACACAGATCACTCAAACAATTCACATATATTATCATCAATTGATTGCATCAAATATAACAAATAGTCCAAATGGATCAATATTCAAATCAATCTTAAACTTTAACATCATTAATAGTTTCCAGTTCCAAATGGATCAATATTTCAAATCAATCCTAAAATGATACATGTCGGTGTTCATAGTTTCAAATGGAGACTCGATCTGAGTCATTGGCGGTTACCATTCATGAATGCATTAGATACAACTAGATCTTAATGCTCAATCTGCAGCAAATCAACAACTCATTATTATAATGAATCATGTGATCTCTGCCTGAATGAACAAATTAATCCGCCTGAAAGGAGTCAAGAACAAAATATATGTAGTATCAACTTAATGTTAGAACTCAGAGTGACAATGGCTTTCGTGCTTTCAACTCGATAAACTTCCTCATTGAATTGATCACTTTCAAAATGATCAAATAGAAGGGAAGAATGACGCAGTAACTCCTTCCTCATAAGATCTCCACTAGCAAGGTATTGCTCTAGCCGAGAATATGTGACTTAATCTTCACTGAAATTTCAGAACAAAATTGGGTTATTTCTTTGGAGTCTGTATGTTGTCAATCTTACTCTATACAACATATCATAAGATAGTAGTTTCACTTTCATCGGAGACTTGTAGTAGTACGGTGTGGAGGAGGAGGTGTGGAGACTTATAGACATAAGTAGGTGATGGTGGAGGTGGAGATTTGTAATAATATGCTGGTGGAGGTGGAGACTTATACACATATGCTGGAGATGGTGGAGAAGGTGGCTTGTAATAATATGTTGGTGGAGGAAGAGACTTATATACTTAAGTAGGTGATGGTGGAGGAGGTGGTGACTTGTTATAATATGGAATAGGTGAAGGTTTGTGGTTGTGGTGGTGACCGTGTTTTTCACATTCTTCATATGGCTTCTTTGAAACATAAGCAAATGGCTTAGCCTTGAGAACAACTTCATACTTGTCCTCGGACTTGAAAAACAAGTGAGTTCCATCGTTCAACAAGGTAGAAATGTTGCAGGGTGAATCCTTAGGAGGAGCATGGAGCTTAGCCTTGCACACTGCGGATCCATATTTGACATAATCAAAATCCTTCACAGTTATACTGTACTTTCCATTGATTTTTGTTGTACCATAATACGTTTTAATGGTTTTACTTCCTACTTCACATGTCACTTCCACAACAGCTCCTATGTCATAATGTTAAAGTTAACATGAATGAAGTATACACAATTCATACTAAAAAAATAATAAAGCAGAATGCATAGAGTAAGATTGACAACATGTCTCCAAAGAAACTATCCAATTTTGTTCTGAAATTTTACTGGGGATTCAGTCACATATTCTCGAATAGAGCAATACCTTGCTATTGGAGATCTTTTGAGGATGGAGTCAGTGCGTCATTCTTCCCTTCCATTTGATCATTTTGAAAGTGATCAATTCAATGAGAAAGTTTATCGAGTTGAAAGCACTAAATGGTAAAAAGTTCAAGAAAGCTTATTCCAAGACCGTCACTAGTTTAGTATGAGACATAATTAGATGTCGTCACTGCAATTAGAAAGTCCGGACAGCATTGTTTCTGCAGAAAATGATCATTTTATAAAAATCATATCTCCCAAACCACACATCAAAAAATTCTAAAATTTTAGGAGAACATTCTAGACATCTCAAAGTTTCATAGAAAAATAATTTCACTCATTTTGAGTAGCTAGATTGCTTCCAGTTTTGTTCACAAAGTGCTGCCCGAAGCTGCATAATTCTGCAACATGTAACCTTGGGTTTTGAGAGGTTAAAATTGATTCCTAGCTTTTCACTCACTCTAACCTTGCATTCTAACTTTCTTTAACCTATTGTGACTTATTAGAAAGATTAAATCAGCTCCAAGTACTCAGGATTTATAAATCACCATTTTTGTTTACTTTTCACCTTTAAGCATACTCATATGAAATAAAAAAAAATTATGCATTACTCAACATAGCAATCCAGACATAGATCACTCAAACAATTCACATATATTATCATCAATTGATTGCATCATATATAAAAAATAGTCCAAATGGATCAATATTCAAATCAATCTTAAACTTTAACATCATGAATAGTTTCCAGTTCCAAATGGATCAATATTTCAAGTCAATCCTAAAATTGTACCTGTCGGTGTTCACTGTTTCAAATGGAGACTCGATCTGAGTCATTGGCGGTTAACATTCATGGATGCATTGGATGCAACTGGATCTTAATGCTCAATCTGCAGCAAATCAACAATTCATCATCATAATAAATCATGTGATCTCGGCCTGAATGAACAAACTTATCCGCCTAAAAGGAGTTAAGAGTAAAATATATGTATCAACTTAATTCTAGAACTCAGAGTGACAATGGCTTTAGTGCTATCAACTCGATAAACTTTCTCATCGAATTGATCCCTTTCAAAATGATCAAATAGAAGGGAAGAATGACGCAGTAACTCCTTCCTCATAAGATCTCCACTAGCAAGGTATTGCTCTAGCCGAGAATATGTGACTAAATCTTCACTGAAATTTCAGAACAATATTGGGTAGTTTCTTTGGAGATATGTATGTTATCAATCTTACTCTATACAACATATCATAAGATAGTAGTTTCGCTTTCATTGGAGACTTGTAGTAGTATGGTGTGGAGGACGAGGTGTGGAGACTTATAAACATAAGTAGGTGATGGTAGAGGTAGAAATTTGTAATAATATGCTGATGGAGGTGGAGACTTATACACATATGCTGGAGATGGTGGAGGAGGTGACTTCTAATAATATGCAGGTGGAGGAGGAGACTTATATACATAAGTGGGTGATGGTGGAGGAGGTGGTGACTTGTTATAATATGGAGTATGTGAAGGTTTGTGATTGTGGTGGTCACTGTGTTTTTCACATTCTTCATATGGCTTCTTTGAAACATAAGCAAATGGCTTAGCCTTGAGGAAAACTTCATACTTGTCCTCGGACTTGAAAAACAAGTAAGTTCCATCGTTCAACAAGGTAGGAATGTTGCAGGGTGAATCCTTATGAGGAGCATGGGGCTTAGCCTTGCACACTGCGGATCCATATTTGACATAATCAAAATCCTTCACAGTTATATTGTACTTTCCATTGATCGTTGTTGTACCATAATGCGCTTTAATGGTTTTACTTCCTACTTCACATGTCACTTCCCAAACAGCTCCTGTGTCATAATGTTAAAGTTAACATGAATGAAGTATACGCAGAAATCAAATCATAATTCATACTTAAAAAATAATAAAGCAGAATGCATAGAGTAAGATTGACAACATATCTCCAAAGAAACTACCTAATTTTATTCTGAAATTTCACTGGGGATTCAGTCACATATTCTCGACTAGAGCAACACCTAGATAGTGGAGATCTTATGAAGAAGGAGTCCCTGCGTCATTCTTCCCTTCCATTTGATCATTTTGAAAGTGATCAATTCAATGAGGAAGTTTATTGAGTTGATAGCACTAAATGGTAAAAAGTTCAAGAAAGCTTATTCCAAGACAGTCACTAATTTAGTATGAGACACAATTAGAAGTCGTCACTGCAATGAAAAAGTCCAAACTACGTTGTTTCTGTAGAAAATGATCATTTTCTAAAAATCATATCTCCCAAATCACACATCAAAAAATTCTAAAATTTTAGCGGAACAATCTAGACATCTCAAGGTTTCATAGAAAAATAATTTCACTCATTTTGAGTAGCTAGATTGCTCCCAGTTTTGTTAACAAAGTGCTGCCCGAAACTGCATAATTCTACAACATGTAACCTTGGATTTTGAGAGGACAAAAATTGATTCCTAGCTTTTTACTCACTCTAACCTTGCATTCTAACTTACTTTTACCTATTGTGACTTATTGAAAAGATTAAATTTGCCCCAAGTACTCAAGATTAGTAAATCATTATTTTTGTTCACTTTTCACATTTAAGCATACTCATATGAAATAAAAAAATTCTGCATTACTCAACATAACAATCCAGCCACAGATCACTCAAACAATTCACATATATTATCATCAATTGATTGCACCATATATAACAAATAGTGCAAATGGATCAATATTCAAATCAATCTTAAACTTTAAAATCATTAATAGTTTCCAGTTCTAAATGGATCAATATTTCAAATCACTCATAAAATTGTACCTGTCGATGTTCACAGCTTCAAATGGAGACTCGATCTGAGTCATTGGTGGTTACCATTCATGGATGCATTAGAAGCAACTGGATCTTAATGCTCAATCTGCAGTAAATCAACAATTCATCATCATAATAAATCATGTGATCTCGGCCTGAATGAACAAACTAATCTGCCTGAAAAGAGTCAAGAGGAAAATATATGTATCAACTTAATGCTAGAACTCAGAGTGACAATGGCTTTAATGCTTTCAAATCGATAAACTTCCTCATTGAATTGATCACTTTCAAAATGATCAAATAGAAGGGAAAAATGACGCAGTAACTCCTTCCTCATAAGATCTCCACTAGCAAGGTGTTGCTCTAGCCGAGAATATGTGACTGAAACTTCACTGAAATTTCAGAACAAAATTAGGTAGTTTCTTTGGAGATATGTATGTTGTCAATCTTACTCTATACAACATATCATAAGATAGTAGTTTCGCTTTTATCGGAGACTTGTAGTAGTATGTTGTGGAGGAGAAGGTGTGGAGACTTATAGACATGAGTATGTGATGGTGGAGGTGGAGATTTGTAATAATATGCTGGTGGAGGTGGAGACTTATACACATATGCTATAGATGGTGGAGGAGGTGACTTGTAATAATATGCAGGTGGAGGAGAAAACTTATATACGTAAGTGGGTGATGGTGGAGGAGGTGGTGACTTGTTATAATATGGAGTAGGTGAAGGTTTGTGACTGTGGTGGTGCTTCTGTGTTTTTCACATTCTTCATATGGCTTCTTTGAAACATAAGCAAATGGCTTAGCCTTGAGGACAACTTCATACTTGTCCTCAGACTTGAAAAACAAGTGAGTTCCATCGTTCAACAAGGTAGGGATGTTGCAGGGTGAATCCTTAGGAGGAGCATGGAGCTTAGCCTTGCACACTGTGGATCCATATTTGACATAATCAAAATCATTCACAGTTATACTGTACTTTTCGTTGATCTTTGTTGTACCATAATACGATTTAATGGTTTTACTTCCTACTTCACATGTCACTTCCACAACAGCTAATGTGTCATAATGTTAAAGTTAGCATGAATGAAGTATACGCAGAAATCAAATAATAATTTATACTTTAAAAACAATAAAACAGAATGCATGGAGTAAGATTGACAACATATCTCCAAAGAAACTACCTAATTTTGTTCTGAAATTTCATTGAGGATTCAATCACATATTCTCGACTAGAGCAACACCTTGCTAGTGGAGATCTTATGAGGAAAGAATCACTGCGTCATTCTTTCCTTCCATTTGATCATTCTAAAAGTGATCAATTCAATGAGGAATTTTATCGAGTTGAAAGCACTAAAGCCATTGTCACTCTGAGTTCTAGCATTGAGTTGATACATATATTTTGCTCTTGGTTTCCTTTAGACTGGTTAGTTTGTTGACTCAGGCCGAAATTACATGATTTATATTTTACTTTTGCTTCCTTCACTTGTTTGAACCCTATTTATAGATGCTAGTGCGTGCATTCTCCATCAATCTTGTTCCTTTTTATCCCCTTATATTTTTATTTATTATTATGTACTTTAAAGTTTAAACCCACTCTAAGATGGGTAAAAGAAATAGGAACATTGCATTTTCTGTAAAGTTGTGCTATATAACAAATAGGTAACTCATGTTTGTGACTTTAACTCTGTAACCTTTAAACTTTAATAAACTTGACTCATCCTTAAACGCTCCTTACTAAATATGGAGTGCTGCACACTTTGTTAATTCGTTAAATCTGAACTCTTCATTATAAAAATATTAAAAAAATGTAATAATAATTAAATTTTCTGATTATAGAGGAAGAAAATTCTTCTTTATATCAATTCCTGAAGAACTTTCATCACCAAATTGTGAAAAAGATTATGCAACGGCAAAGATATGCACCTTCTTGGATTCCGCATTGGAAAATGATGATCCCACAAAGCCACCAATAATTGAGAAAAATGAAAAATCCTACATACATACATACCCTTATCAAGTTATCATCATCAATTCATCATAATAATTCTTTAACAGTTGGAGTTATTATAGAATTTAAGGTTTGAAAGCTCTAATTTTCGTACATAAATTAGTCAATCAGTGAAGATGATAATTTAACCAAACCTAATCTATGTTGTTGCTTAATTATTCCACATGGCATGAGTAAACGTCAAACGGATAATATCTACATACATGGTCATGGACTCATCACTCATGAGTCATTAGTAACGAAATTCTTTCTCGGTTTCTCTTACTATCTTACAACAACTTATAAAAATTGCTTCGAAGAATGATTATATATATGGATCCACCATGTTTTCTTCTTGCATACAAATTTTTAAGTAATCATTTTTATTTTCACACCTTGAATTCAATGAGCAAAATATACAACAACATTCTAAAGACTCAAAAAACCTTCATTTTTAAAATGCAGTCCAATTTTCTTTAAAGACTACATAAAACTTAACCCGCTAACTAAATAAAATAAAGTTGAAAAATCCATAAATTAAATTAAATATTCAATAAATAACTCAAAATTTAAACTAATAGTTTAATATTGAATAATACTTGCTATATTGCACTTTTTAAAACAAATTTGTTAACATTTTTCTCTATGCCATTAAACCTAATGTCAACCAAAATTAATAATAATATAGTCTTATAAAGTAAAAAATGTCTCTTTATCTTCTAAAATGCATATAAAAAATTATATATAAAAATGTGAAAAAAATTTTAAAAATTACAAAATAACAATGATCATATTGTAAAGTCATGTTATGCAATATATAGATGAATTTAAAAAAGATAAAACTGCATACGAAGAATGACTTAAACGCGACATTGATTTTGTGATATGTCCCTCTTATGAATAATATCTCAAGTCGGTACCAAATAATTTAATTTAATTTTTAATAAATTTTAATTATTAAAGATTTAAAGACTGGTTTAGTGACTAAAATTTATTGAATACTAAAATGTTTAACTAAAAATTTCTTAAAAAATTTATTTAAAGTATTACTCCTCTTGATGAATTCAAAGTTGTGTGTATAAGAGAAGTTAATGCTAAATATGGTCATTAACTTATTGGTTCACTGTCAGTGAAAGAAAAGAAGAATAACAACTATGTTTTAGCAATTGTGAAGATTTAGTCAATTAAACTATATTTGGACGAGAGATTGAGATTGAGATATATAGATAGAGACTAAATTAAATTTATATATTGTGTTTATATACAATTAACTAAACAAATCAACTAATCAAATTAAAAACACACTTACTTATAACTTGTAAAAGCTTTTTCTTAAAGATTGATTGGGATATTGCTCCACTCTTATTGATGAATTCAAAATGTATAACAGACATTAGTGACAAATATGGTTACCGAAAGAAAAGAAGGACAATTGCTATATTTTAGCAATTATGGAAAATATTGAATGTGCTTTACTTCTTTGAAAAAGAAGGTGCATGCTTTTTTCCAATAACTTGTTTACCTCATCACTTAACCAAACCATAGTTAAAGATTGGTAACTACTAAACTATAGTGACTTGTGTGTATGTTGAATGTATATAATATAGGCCACTTCTTTAATATTTTTAACAACGGTATTAATATTTTGGTTAAGAATGTTCATAAATCGGATTGTATCCGCAGATCTGCGGTAAATATCCGCATCCAATCCGAAATTACGGATCCAATTCGTTCCGCAAATTGATCGGATCGGATAGGATCGCGGATAATATTTTAGGAATAAATAAGTTTAAAAGTGTGAAAGAAATATTTTTATTGAATTTTTTACATAGAAATATGATTAAAAAGAAAAGATTCATGCGGATATATCCAATATCCGATCCGAACATTTGCGGATCGGATCCGACACTAAAAAGTGCGGATATCATATCTGATCCGCGTATACCCCTAATTTTGGTATTAAAGTTTAAACATCAAATCTCAATTACCACTACAAGAATAATTTATTTTAGCGACAAATATTTAGCGGCAATAATACAATAGCCACTATTTTTTTATTTAAGTATGTTTTTGTGGCTATTATATATTTGCCATTAATATTATATTTTTTTGCGAGTTTCCATTTTTTTTGGTGATTTGCCATTAATATTATATATTATAATGGCAATTATTATTATTGCCACTAAAAATATAAGAAAAATTATTTTTAATAAAAAATTTTAGTGGCCATAATATTATAGCTGGTATTATTATTATTAAGAGTAAATTATCAATTATGCCCTCGAATTTGTAAAATACTGACATAAATAACCCTAATATTTGATAACGACAATCAGATCCTCAAAAAAATTAAAAACGCTACAAATCTGCCCATCCGTGAGGAGAATTCTTCTCCGTTAAATGGAGTTTGGTGATGTGGCAAACAAAATTTCAACGTGGCCACCGTAAAGGGCTTCAATCCCTTTTTCCCTTATATAGAATTGAGAGAGAATGTTTTTCCCAATTTCAGCCGAAAGCAAAACCCTAACCATTGCAAGTCCACATAGAATGAAATACAGAAGTAATTCAACTCTCTTCATCTGCTCTATCAACATCTTTTGATCTCTGTGTGTCGTCTCAGTCTCAACACTGGTAAACCTCCCTTTCAAGACCCCACATGCATTGCATACTACTGTGCCATTCTTAGAGCATTCCTCCACTCCAGCAGATTCCTCATTCATTTCGTCCATCCACTGAAAATAACGGCACCCAGTGTTCTTCGTCTGCCCAACACAAGAACCATTCATCAAGCTCAATTGTCAACGGAGGGATAAATGAAACAGAAAATTCATACATAGCTTCCACAGAGGACACCTGAAGAACCATCTTTCTGGGTTTCTCCTCGTCTTCGACTTTAACGCCACCACCTGAAGACGACAGAAGCATGTCCCACAATATGGCTTGCTCACATGTTCTTCGAGCCCTTCAGAGCTACTATTTTTCATAGACTGTGTCTTTCGATTACAATTGAACATGACTCTCATTCCACCATGCATGGCAATGGTTAGGGTTTTGTTTTCTGCTGAAATTAGGAAAAATGTTCTCTCTCAATTCTATATAAGGGAGATAAGGGATTGAAGCCCTTTACAGAGGCCACGTTGAAATTCTGTTTGCCACATCACCAAGCTTCGTTAAACGGAGAAGGGTTCTCCTCACGGATGGGCAGATTTGTAGCGTTTTTAACATTTTTAAAAGTATGATTATCGTAATCAAATATTAAGATTATTTATGTCAGCGTTTTACAAATTCGAGAACATAATTGGTAATTAACTCTATTATTAAATATAAAAAACTACCTTTAATAAAAAAATTTTAGTGGTCATTATACTGTGGCTGGTATTATTTTTATTAAAATATTTTTTTATAACAAGAACAACAAAATCCACGGACATCTACCTCACCCCTTTCTTTTACTCTCTGAGAAGTCTAACCCTAAACCCAGGCACCGTCACCATTCTTCATTGCCGAACTTTTCTCCTCCGGTAGACGGTGCTGTCGCCACCGGCGGGGACAGACCGTGGTGCCGTTGCACTCTTCTCATCGCGGAACTCTTCTTAGCTCTCATCATTCCTCTTTTCGTCGCCGTTGCATGAAGAAAGCGTTGACCCTGTGGCGTTGCCGTCGCAAAGGTTGCTTGGTCGGTCGTCGTGTCTTTGAGATCTCTCTCTCTTTCCCCAAGGTCAACATGCTTCTTTGAGCTCTCTGTCGCTCTCTATTCGAGATCACTTCCCTTCTTCCATTGCCGTCACTTCCGATTCCTCCGTCTCCTTCACTTGCCTTCCTCCTTCGCCGTCGGTAAGCACTGCTGCTTCAATTTAATTTTGCTTATTTTGTACTTTTGTTAATAATACGAGTTGCTAGGTTTTTTTTATTTCTGTTTGAGTTTGTTAATTTTTGCTTATTCTAAGATACTGAATTTCTGAAATAATGGTTAAATTGAATGATTCTTCGCCGTCGAATGTTCCTTTCTTTTTTCTCTTCTAAATTTAGGTGGCAGTAAATTTTCCTCTATGTTATCATCACACAGGTTAAGGAGATTCTTGTTCTTCTTGTTGTTCTACATTATTAGAAGTTGTTCTCAAAATGCTTGGTTATGTGAATGCAGATGGGGTCAAGGTTCAAGAAGTTAGTGGCGTCAGAGAATGTGAGAGAATCATTGTCTAAATGGCAGAGAAGAGTGAAGGACAAACAGAGTTCCCATCAAGCACTGGTTTCTGAAACATCTCCATCATCAGATTCTGGTATCAACAATGCAATGCACAAATAGAGCATACTGTCAACAATTATTTAAAACTACTAGGGGCATGTAGTGCTATAGATTAATAAGTAATAACTACTGCTTTTTCTTTTAAACATGTAGATCAATGCTGCAGAGTTTGTTTGTCCATTTTGGTTTTTTGCTGGGGCAAAGACATTGATACAGAAAATTATGGATCTTAATCATAAAACAGTGAGTACGTTGGTGTATTTATTTTCAACTTAGATTTATTAATTGACTCAGTTACAAGCTATATGCGTTATGCTATGTATGAATTGAAATTCACATGGATTTCGGTTCTTCTACCATTTAGTCAATGCTATTTTGAGCAAAACCTTGATCAAAATGCCATTGCTTTGAATCTATTTATTTCTTAAGATAGTTTTATACTTTCATTAGGATTTGCTCCTATAGAAATTTTAAGCCTGATTGGTGATAGATTCTTAGAAATTTCATATATCATTTAATATAATTATGATAAATGCAGTAGATGAAAATTTTTTTCCCTCAATGCTTGAATCTTTCACCGCTATTTGACAGGCGTCATTTATTGTATCCAAGCATATTCTTTCCTCAAATTCATGGTTCCTTTTTGGGCCTTTTGTTGATTATGTGTTTTTCAAGGTTTTCAGGCTATAAATATGAATTTGTTCGAGTCTCAGCATTAATGTGTGGATCTTGCTGGTAACTGATCATCCTGCAAGTCCCTTTTATGTGCTCTTTTTGTGCAGGGGCTGTGTCTGTGCCCTTACTTTGGTATTCAGATCATTGTGGTTCTTTTTATCTGACTCTCATTTTTGTCCTGTCTTTTAGTAAAACAATGGGACTGATTAGTTATCAAAAATTCAATTAGTCTTTAATGATTTCAACATTCTTAGTTTATATTTATTTTTACTTTCTGGTATTTAGTGCAGAGTTGGTTTTGGAAAAGAACATTGAATACAATGATCTAGTAAAGTCAATTAAAGATGGAAACTCTCCAAATGATGACGAAGAAAGCAAAGGCCATCCAAATAAATAAGAGGATGTTGCATCCAATGATGGTTAGTGTATCAAGCCCATGCATTTTCTTATTGATATTAGAGACTGTCCCATCTTGTGTATAATACTGCCTTGATATTGATATTTTTACCGAGTATTAACCTACTGATAGACTACTTGCAGAAGCTATGCATTTGTCCTGCTTTTTCATGTCTGTTATTACTGTACTCCTTTGATTGTTTCTGCACCAAATGCATGTATGCAATATTTGTTCGTTAACTGATTTTTTGATTCAGGACCTAAATCGAATAAAGAAGATTGTGGAGACCCCAATGATCCTTGTGTGAGACTAAAGCATGACTGTGTAGAAATTTTGGCTGGGTTTAGGGTCAAAGATCCCTCTCGTCATGTTGTTATTGGGGCCAACACACATCTTTATTGGTATGAAGCGGCATGCTTTGCTTTTATTTTTCTTGTCTATTTATTTTACTTTTCAATGCTTTTTGTGTAGCTCTAGTTATATGAACACATGGTTGCTCTAGTAGTGGAATTCATTAATGATACTGAATTATTGTCCCAAGGATCCTGAATGGACTGATGTCAAGCTTGCACAAGCTAAATATCTTCTTTCTTGATTATCACAATTCAAAACTCTGGTATCAGATCAATATGAATGCACGCCTGAAGTCATTGTGGTTGGTGACTTTAATTCTACACCAGGAGATATGGTATGGTAACTAGTGGCTTATTTGAAAAGAACTATAATATATACACAATTTTTCATATATAATCTCTTATTTTGATCTCATTAATTCCCTTCATAACAGGATTATGATCATTATGCTTTTTCATGTGGGTAGCCATGATGAATTAAGATGTGAACCCCATACATTCAACTTGCACAAGTGGAAGGAAATATCATAACCGAGTCCTTGAAATACTAGTGAATTTACTAATGAATGTATATAGTTACACAAGCTTATAGGCTTATAGTATTTTTTGTTGTTTAGATTTGTAACATAATTTATTATTTTTAAGAAAAATTTGTGTATCAATATTGTGTTTAATGAAATATCTTATTTCGTAGTAATTAATTTCAATATATTGTAAAAAATAATTGAGATTCTAGAAAAAAAATAGTTCGTTGCTTCTAAGAAAATGCGTATAATATAATTAAAAAAAGTTTTGAGATTTTAGCGACTATAATAATGACAATTAAAAGTAAATAACATTATAATTTTAGAATTATTTTTAGTGGCCATATAAATTGCCGGTAAAATAGGTTTTGGCGGCAATAGTAATGGCCGCTAAAAATGAATAACATTGCAATTTTAAAATTATTTTTTGTGGCCATATAAATTGCCAAGAAAATGGCTGCTAAAGTTATATATTTTTTGCGGCCATTAAAAAGGTCTTTACCGACAAAGGTTATAATTACCGCTAAAACCTTTTAGTGACGAAGTATAAGACGGCTAATGTTTAATTACCGGTATACGTATTAGCGGCTATTTTTATTGCCGCTAAAAGCAAAATAAATGGCTACTAAAAGTGATTTTTCTTGTAGTGTACCATCAATCTTGTTTTGTGCGATCCATACATAAATCTAAGAAAGACATGATGGCTATGATTCAACTAAAAAAAATATTTAAATGTTATGAGTAATAATAGGCCATAATTATTGATACAATTATTGGAGTGGTGTGGTATTGGAGAAGAAGAAGAAGAGCATATAGGAATAGGAGTGGGGTTAGAGCTTATACGTATGTAGGTGCATTGTTGGACCCATCACTTTTGTAGCAATATTAGGGTTCTTTTAATTTGTACTCTACTTTAGTCTTTTAATTTACTCTATTTTGTTGAGAACCCAAGTCCTGACCCAAAGCCAATAATAATAGTTTGCGGCTCTAAAAGGGTATTCTTTCTTTCTTCCACCAAAGAAAATTACAAATTATTAGAGATAGATCATATTCCAAAATTATATGTATTTTATATTGTTAAACAATAAACCAAATTTAAATATAGCTTGCGATTCCAATACATTTTCCCCATAACCCAGATCCTACAGATTACAAAAATAAAAGTAAAAAGAAAACATATCAGGTTATTATAACTATTAATTTATCGTCCTATAATAATAGATTAATAATACACATTCAAAACCTTGGTGAACAACAAGTCCAATTATGCTATGCACAATACACCCTAGAGACCTACAGATTATGTACATATATAGAGGTAAGGGTAAATTAAAATCTTTTGAATTTTTATTTCAGCATCAATATATATTATTATCTACTAAAGGTTAAAGCTTAGAACAGACTTAAAATGAACTAGTGCATAGGGAGGGAAAAAAGGAACAAGATTAAAGTGAAATTTGCAGCTTATGATTTTGGTTTGAATAAATATTTTGGTGTGGTTTTAGAAAAAAATTGAAAGTAAATAAAATTTGTTATCATCATCATTACACATGTATATACTAATAATTTGAAAATCAAAAGTAACATATAACAATTATTACAATGTTAAAAAATCATATAATGCTATATAGAGATGGAATTGAAAAAAAATAAAAATAAGATGAAGCATAACTTGAAGTTTGCATTGATTTGTCATTAACTTAAAAGTCATAAGGCGTAGGATCCTTTACTTTATTCATAAAAAAAGAAAAAAAACAAAAACAAAAAATGAAAGTCACAAACATTATATTTAGCACCAAATTAGTGTTAACCTCGAAATTTTAAAGAAGAGCACTTTCCGTAGCTATTATTTTCTTAACTATTATTAATGTCAAGAAAATATGATTACATGCGAAGAAAGAGGACAAAATTATAGGAGTATTATGATTTATGATGCAGGGACACTCTAATACGGATATGGGACACATCGACACGCAAATTTTAAAATCTTATAAGACACAAGGACACGCATATATATAAAATATAAAATATTTTTTAGACAAATTGTAATAAATTAATGTATTATTTTAATAATATCAAATATTTAAAATATTTTTTATTTTAATAAATAATAATATATACTATATCTAAATTTATTTTAAGAATATATATTAAGAATAATACTGGGCACGATGATACGTGATGGTATTTAGGTGTGTCTAAGCGTGTTCGGAGAAGAATTTTTTATTTTTATTAAGATACGGTTGGACACAACAAATATGTGTGTCGGATGAATATTGATCAGTGTCGTGTTCGAAATGTGTCCGACACACGAACAACACAACTCAATAAAGTATCCGTATTTCGTAGATTATGATCTTACATTGATATTGATTTGATGTAAAATGATGTATGTGCATTTTTCTTAGCATTACATATAAATTTTTAAGAATAGAGCAGAAAAGACTAATTATATTAATATTGATTTGTTGTCAAATAATGTAGAAAAATGTTCATAAGAGTCCTGGTTTTAGTTGGCTTGAAAAAAGCCAGCTGAAACTCTTGCCATGTGACATAATATATAATGTGATTGGTGGTCTAATCTTTCACATCTCACTGCAAAATGCAAATATGTGACGTAATATTATATATGTTCCCCTTCTACTACCAAACAAGAATCATTAAGTCCGAGTATGTAAATAAACCAGTTTTTTGACAAATATTTATAATTTCGATATTTTTAATTTGGAACGCATTTTGTAATAATTTATTGAAATAAATGCACTAATACATTATTTTTGTAAAATTCTAGACTCATTATAAAGAGAACTAAACATATTTTATATGAGGGTAAATATCTTTTTATAGATGTATTTTGATGGATTATATATGTAGCATAATTGATGTATAAACTATATATACTTTTATTACAAATTAGTTTTTACTCCTTTTCTTTATACAATTAAAAAAGAGTTAAAGAACGATTTTAGTTTCTAAAATATAGGTCGAAAATTTTTTTTCGTTCTTAATATTTTTTTATACAAAATCATTCTTAAGGTTTAATACCAAATTTTAAAATTGTTATTTTTTATTTAAATATTAAATTTTGGACTAAATTACTCATAATAAAAATATTATAAAATAAAAAAAATTAAGAGAAAGAGAGTGTTTTTATTTCAGCAAAGGGAGATGGAAAGAAGAAGAAGAGGGAAAAGAAAAAGAAGTTGTCCATGATCCATCTCTATCTCTACTTCCGCCGCCACTTCCATACGATTTTGGTCACTAAGGTAAGGATGATTTTAAAATTAAGTTAAATCTTAGGGATGATTTAGTATACAAAAAAAGGTTAAAAACAAAAAAAAAATTTTACCTATGCCTTAAGAATTAAAATAGTACTTAACCCATTAAAATATTTATGGTATATAAGTTTTTAAAATTGACATGGTTTATAAGCAAATAAAATTTAAAAAGTAGATAAATATTTCGTAAACAATGAAATCATACACTCCTTTAGTCCAATGGCTCCAAATACCTTTGTCTTAGTAATTTTCTCAATAAGACTTCCAAATCAAATTAATTATGAGGCTATTCTTAAAAAAAATTACCATTTAGGTACTTTGTTTTTATTGACAAAAGGTCAAATTAAAGTGTTGAACAATTTCAAAATGTCAAATATATATAAAGTTTAATTCAATGTTCTGATAGTGTAAAACATTTTATATAATCGTCTAATTAATTTATTTATTTGGATGACTATTTACATAATCAATATAAAAAATAGATATTTTTATTGACATAACGATATATAATTGAATACACGTATAAAATTATTTTATACGACAGTGTATCAAAATTAAATTTATTTTTAGATAGGATATTTGAAAACTTTTTTTTTCTCTGGCTTTAGATTTCTTTCAACACTCTCTCTCCGGAATAATGGAGTTAGTATTATTCAGTGTAACTGATAGGGTGATAAATTAGTTTCAGTTATTCTGTTTTAACAGAATCTGTTATATATGTTGCTTCTTTTGGATAACTGCTATATCTGGTATAAATAATAGCTAGTGTGTATGCTATGGATTCATTCAATCAATTCTCGCATTGTTCA
>NC_029776.3:88756311-88758605 GCF_000817695.3 Arachis duranensis
TTTGATTTTGATCTTTTACTTCTATATCTACTTTGTATGCACGTACTCTCTTTAATCAACTATATATGTTAGGTATATATCAATATTATTAGTTATCAAAAACCATTCATTAACTAATATAAAATACACATTAAAAATATGTTAAATAATATATATTATAAGTAAATATATAATAATTAATTTTAGTGGACATATTTTTTATCTTTAATATATATATATATAGAATATTTTATCTTTAATTTAAAAAAAATAAATGTACACACATGAGCCATATTTTTTAATTTTTCTCTTTAATCCTATAGTAGTGCCATAACTACAACATGAATGAGTGTATGTATAATTTTGTTAATAAAATATTTAGAGAATTGGAACGGATCAATTATCAACGATTTCGCAATTAAAAGGGTAGCTAGTTAGGTAGAGTTAACTAGTTGAAAAAGTATAATCCTTGTTATTAAAAAAAAATACGACTTCTCACTATTTTAATTTTTCGAATTTTAAAACTAAAAATACAAAAAATTAACTTAAATTAGCTTATGTTATAGTTGGTTTCTTAGACTTTTTCGCTTACCAAAATCTTGGCAGCAAATCAAATTCGCGGATCCGTGTAGCGGCGGTTCTAAACCGCGAAAATCCCTTGTGAAATGGCCGCAATTGTTTATTTTCCTTGTGAACTTCCGAACCGTAACTAGCAACCGACTTTCAACTAAAAGTATTGTTATTCACTTTGACCATATAACTTGCCAAACACGTAATAACTCCGTTTAAATTAAGATGATAATTTTATTTACTAATATATAATATAATAATTAATAAGAATGTGAACATTGTACTTTTGAGTTTTGCTTTTTCATTCTTTTCTTTTCTTCTTTAGCATGGAATGTCGTTATGTATTTTATGTACAATTTTAATCTATACGTAAGTGTTTTTCAAGTAAGAATTCCTTATAAAGTAATACGAAAAAACTAAGTAGTGAAGCAAGCTAATTACGATTTATAGAAAATTCTATGTGAGCTTAAATAATAAATATAATTATATTTATTAGAATTTTGTACACATGAATCAATACAATTTGTACTCGTATTTTTTTAAAATTTGTATATATAAATTTATAAAATTTATTTATTAAGAATAATTTAGTATTTATGCTATGGTAGCCAAATAATAATAAAAAATATAAAAAAATTGTTGCCTCAGAACATTTTTTTTAAAGAGCAATTAATTAAGTGAATCCTTCATCTGGAAAAACAAAAAATGAATAAACTTAAAACAACAACAAAAAAGAGAGCAATAATATAGATCTTCAAATAATATTGGGGTAGTTCCACCATAAAGGAACACCAAGAACAACTTCATTGGAGTTCTTATTATTCTTCTTCATGTGATCCTCAACCAAACCCTTCACCGGCGGCTCCACTTCTTCTTCCACGGCGGCCGTGATCTTCGCAGTCGTTACGGAAAAATGAATAACTCCATTTCTCCGTCCATTCCAGTCCCTCAACCTATAACTCAACACATTATTGTCGACGTCGCTGTCGCTACCGAACCCTGAACCACCCAACAATAATATATCCGAAATAGCAATCCTTGCCATCCCAACCGGTCTAGCACTACTTGCTCTTGAATTCTTGCATTGAACCTCAAATGTAATGGACCTTGCATGCATTGGAATCTCAAGCAATAACTTCTCGTTCCATGAAATCAAACTTGAGGTATGATTATTGTTGATGATAATGTGAGTGTTTTTGGCTGATTTTGTTGTGCAAGATTTGAGTGACTCAGCTCGAACGACGACGTATGATTCCTCCTTCACATGAACGTTTTCACCGGAAATAACAGTAATCTCTATAGTTCGTGAGCTTAGCCCCATGATGCTGATGCTAATTAGATATGTGTGTGTGGTGTTAGTTTAGATTGTTTTCGTTGTTGTGATGAGGGAGATTAATAACGGGGGTGAAGGTTGATGCTCTTATAAGGATGTCAAGGGGTAGAAAAATTTGTTGGAAGGGAACACGAAGAAGAGAAAGAAATAGCGAAAGAAGTTGACGAGTTCTTTCGTGAAATATATATAAATGCGTGGACTTTTTGACTTTTGACCTCAGCTTACTTACACTTACACCATTAGTTCATTATACGTACAGTAATTATTATTAAGACAAAATTTTACTTCTCTCATTTACGAAAGGTTAAAATGACATTTTTTTTTCTATTTATAGGATATATATTTTTTTATAACTTTTAAATTTTTTTTAATTTAATTTAAATTTTTTGTGTTAATAATTTTTTTATATTTT
>NC_029776.3:88758952-88769879 GCF_000817695.3 Arachis duranensis
TAATTATCAGTATTTAAATTTTAAATTTTAAATTATAATAATATAAAAGTAAAATATAAATTAAATAATATCTAATATTAATAAAAAAATATTAATTCTGACGCGTCAATAGTGATAGGAATATACCGAGTGAGGAGTGTGTGCGCGCTTTTGGAGACAAGTTTACCTGTGTATCTACTACTACTGCCTCTTCATTATATTATTCATGTCATCACTTCACTACATTTAAAAGGACAAAACATTATTATTTTTAATTGAGTAAATGTTCTTTTCGGTTCCTAACCTGATGGACTTTCCACCTCCTAAGAAATTTAAAAATTCAAATCGGTCTAGATCTACTTTAATATATGTACGTTTCAGTCCCTGCAACCGGTTTCGAGCAGGTCACTTGCTGATGTGTCAGTAACTTGTCCACGTGAGTTTCTCTCCTTCATAATTGAGACAAATCGTCCCTGGACCTTTGTTGAAACGTTGCGTTTCATAAAGAGCGTTATTTCATAAAACACATTCCTCTCCCTCATCATTTACATTTGCCTTTAATTCTGAAAATCTTTCTCCTTCCCTCCAAAAGAGTGTTACGTTGAGGACGTGCGAGCGTGTTGCACCACTGTGTGGGAAGACATTGACTACATTTGGCATGTTTCTTTGAAAAGGTAAGGAATGCTTCGTTCTCTTCGACTTACTTTATCTTTTACTGCAGTCAAGTTGAGGAGTGTGTTAGATAGTGGGAGTGAAATTAGCTTTGATAACCCAGTTCTCCTCTGCATGGTGATTATAGGTGGATGGGGTGAAGCACTAGCTTTGTTTGATGAGTTAGGGTTGTTGCGAAACTATAATAGTGATATTAACTTTGAAAGTTTTTACCTTTGTGTTTACTGATGAGTTAAGAATTCTTAACTGATAGACATTATAGTCTATTTATTCTTAATTAAGTTTGAAGTTTAGCTCTATTACTAAGTTGTGATTTGAATTTTTACAGATGTCTGTATTTGTTGTCCCTGTTTTTCACCATGGTGGGAGATTAAAGAAAGATTCAAATGGAGTGTTACGGTATGTAGATGGAAAGATTGATAAATTTCCACCCATGGATGTTGATTTTATCAACAAGAAAGACTTAGAAGAACTCTTCAGGGGATTAGGTTATCCAGAATACAAAGAAATTTACTGGCTTGATCCAGCGGCAAGAAACTTGGAGTTTGGGCTTCATATCCTTAAGGGTGACCAGGATATTAATGACATGTGTGAAGCCAACCTAAGTTGTCTAGATAGAAATGAGTTCTACATCTACTTTGAGCACCAGTAAGTCAACCAATGGCAGTCGAACCAGAGCCAGAACCAGAGGAAGAGCCCGTTGTGTTTACAGATGATTCTTCATCGGATGATGGATACGAAAGTGCCGAGGATGAGGCCTACAAGCCTCCTCCTCCTGGTTATGAGACTGATAGTAGTGATATTGAATCACCAAAAAGACATGGAAAAAAAACAAAGAAAAAAGCATCGGTGTCTCCATCAATCAAGAAGAAAGTGTCACCTAAGAAAAATGGTAAGAAATCGTCAAAGAGGTATACCGGGAGGAGGAAGAAGAGACATGTGCTATATGGTGAATCTAGTAAAGGAAATCGAACTGAGACACTTCCGAGTGGGTTGGGTTCTGCCCAAGGGCCAGTAGAAACAGATATGGGAGGGCCAGTAAAAGATGAATTAGGTGGTCCAGTAGACATACCATAGTTCTTAACTTTTTTTTTAAACACAAAAGATGCAGTTTTGGAGCCCATATGTGATTTACTATTGTTTTACCAGGTTTCAGGAACTGATCAAACTGTTCCAATGAATCAGGCCACAACTCAGGCTCCAAAGGCTCAGCCCCCTTCTGCAGCTCCAAAGTTTAGGCCCAAACAGAGTGTCAGAAAGTCCACAGGTCCTCCAGTGCAGCCCAACACACCTGCTCACAATTTACAAGCCCAACCAGAAGGACAAGGCTTACAAAGAACCTCTCTTGCAATATCCAATGAAACTTTGGCAGCAGCTAGTACTGGGACCTCATCAAGGCTATTCAAGTTCATTCCAACTCCAGGAATGAAGCCTCCACAAAAAAAACAGTGAAAGAACTTGCTATATGGATATTATGTTGTTTAGGGAATGTGGAACTTTAGTTATTTTGGTTAAGTTTGATGTTATAATTAGGTTTTGATTTGAAGGCTACATAATACTTAGGGTTGATTTAGAGATACTATCAATTTTTTTGGTATTTGTTTTAGTATCAAGTTGAAAAAACACACATGGTCTTGTGAGTGAAACTCTGGAGCTGTTCATATTTTGGAGTAAATTTTTTGTGGAACACTCATCCTTTGGTTTGTGAATCAATGAATCGCTTTATATTTTAGTTTCAACTTTTATGAGTGCAATTCCAAATGTGTCACATATTTGAATATTTATATTGTTATCTTCAAAGACATGTGTTTCACAATTACATAATAATACAATATGATAATATCTCAATACACTATTTTAACTTTTACTAACTACATGAAATAACATAAATTAAGTATAACTAAATTAGAGTAAATAACCATAACATGAGTTGTTGTCTTCAAACAAGTCATGAATTTCAACCATAATACATTAAGTAGTTGTCTTCTATTTACATAACTTTGCACACTAAATCAAAATCACATTTTTCTCTATGAATCCACTGTAAATTGATGAAATTATAAGTATAGTTGCAATTCCAATTAAAAAAGAGGCTAAGGTTTTGCATTTAGTGTTGCCTCCAAATGTTTTTTTCAATTTTCTGCTTCGCCATCATTACTTCCAGTGCCTCCAATATTTCCTCCATCATGGTCAAGCTTTCAACCACTCCATTCTGATTGACATCAGCTTTATGTGAATATGACTCAACATATTCATCAAGCCAAGCAAAGTATTTGCAATGTAGAGCTGCGGTCTGCAACAAATAACACTCCATTGTAATGACAACGAATTTTGAAACAAAGCTAAAATTGCAAAGTGATTACCTTAAAATAAGAGTAACAAAAAAAAGCCTGTTCGGATTTCCTGCAGTGCTAGATTGAAACAGTATTGCATATGTGCCACAATGACATCTGGGTGCTACAAATCTTTTCTTGCCTTAGTTTGCCTTTTTCCCTATACCCCCAGTGGAATCCAGAGTCGGACTCCAGCACAAATTCTTCCCAACTTCACTGCTTTCCTCTACGATTCCTGAAGAAGAGTCTCTGACTTTCATAGCCATATTCTTCTTTAGGAGAAAAGCCCTTATCTTCACTCTACACACAATGAAGAATAAAGAAAAAATCCTAAATAACTATGAACACCCAGGAGATAATTGCTCTTTATGAAACGCAACGTTTCAACAAAGGTCCAGGGGGCAATTTGTCTCAATTAGGAAGGAGAGAAACCCACGTGGACAAGTTACTGACACATCAGCAAGTGACCTGCTTGGAACCGGTTGCAGGGATTGGAACGTACATATATTAAAGTAGATAGGGACCAATTTGGGTTTTTAGATTTCTTAGGGGGTGGAAACTGGGAAGTCCATCAGGCAAATGGTTAGGGATCGGAAAAGGTATTTACTCTTTTTAATTCTTTTTCTTCTTCTTCTTCTCAGAAATTCAGATAAAAGGACAAAACATTATTATTTTAATTTTTATTTAAACATTTAAAAGTAATGTCTATATGTGACTGCAAACAAATTTAAGGTGAAATTACTTAAATAAAATAACTTTTTAATATTATTTATTTATAATTTTTTAAAAGATGTATTTTTTTAATTTTGTTTTAATTTTATATAATTTGTTAAAAGCACCAGCGGATTCAAAATTTATACGTAAACTATGAGATCTTATTACGATATTACATACAAATTGAAACAGAATATATATAAACTGCTATAATATTTTACACATTATAAAATTATTACTAGAAGAAATAATTTTATAATATGATATTAAGCTTTTTATGATCTAAAGATTTAAAGTTTAGTTAACATCAAGAAAAAAAATCAATACTGGACAAATTGTTGGAAAATATAGCATAAGTTCATTGTACTAGTTAGTAGTAGATCCTATACAATATAGTTAGAAGTTGTTACGGATGATTAGTCTAACTGGCTAGATGATTAAGTTAATTCATTGATATAGTTAGTTCTAAATCATTCTGCAAGTTCTCAATTTCTGAATTTGGAACTCATCTTCTTATTCTTTTTTTCCTCTTCAATTTACCAACTGGTTCTAAGTTTTTATGTAGTGCAGCGGGTGTTTTTTCCACTTGTTCTCTTTCATCTTCTCCGATTCACCCACACGACAGTGTTGATGAGAGTGCTTTGCTTCGGTTCCATTGAAGTGTCGACTCCGATCACGAGTTTACACGGACTGAAGGGAGGTGCTCGTTTTTGTTGAGTCTCAAGGGGATTAGTGTCTTTGTCCTATTTTCAATTTCTCTTGCACACGATTCCTAGTTCGTGGAACTTGCTTTCACAACATTTTCTCCGATTTTGACTGCTTTGCTGAAAGAATGGTTGATCCACACGCTCCTTGCTCTGATTTAGAAAATTCTGGATTCTCCACCGCTGAATCTCGGAATTTCATGCTGATGATGCATCACTTTTTGACTATGCAATCTCAATTTTCTCCTTCCATCAGATCCAACTCCAATCTCAATTAGGATCCTTCTAGTCATTTTTTTTTCATGTGAGCGAAAATCCAGGTATTTCACTTACTTCCATTCCCCTGAACAATCACAAATTATCATTCTTAGTCTCGTTCTGTGACAATCTCTCTGAAGACGAAGAACAAATTTCTATTTATGAATGGTTCTCTTCCCAAACCTAATAAGGCTGACCCTACTTGTGAGGCTTGGAAATGTTGTAATTCTTGTATGCTTTCCTAGCTTCATGCTTCTCTTATTTCTAAGATTTTTGGTTGTGTGTTGTGGTGCAATGTTGTCGCGGATCTTTGGCGAGATTTAAGTCATCAATTTTACAAGAATGCACAAAATGAAAAATGGATACCATAATGAATTTTTTTCTTAATCTATGTAAACTGCGATAAGGGTCCCGCGGTTTACGAATACACGTAATCCGCTATAGGGGTGTCGCGGATTACGTGTAACTAAAAATGAGCATAAACCGTGGCAGGGGTGTCGCGGTTTACGTGTTGGCATATAACGTGCATAAACCACGAGAGGGGTGTAGCGATTTATGCATTAGTAAACAATTTATATAAACATAAAACAAAGTGTGTGGTTAATAAAAAAAACATACGCTACATACACCTAATTCGATGGAAATAAACTAAGTACAAACACATATAATAGAAAAGTACATGGTAAATCCGACATACATAGGTATCATCAATGAAACCATAAAATAGTAAGCTACGGCTCCTACCTGTCCTCATCCTCGTCGTCAGAGTCATGTCCAAATGAGGCCAGGAGATGCGACCATGTACCACATTGGACGGTCCGTCTCACTCTGGCGGGCCTCTGGCGCTGCTGTGCTGGAGGATCGACCGGCATGCCCACGCCATATGCAGATACAAGTGTCCCTCCCATGCCCAACGAACTGTCATACGGACTGCCAGCAGGCTCATTCAGTTCTACATGTAGCTGGGGGTGGAATACATGAGGATCAGACATCTGCGGCTGGTACCGCTGTATATCATCCATATCTGGGTGGTACCCATGCGCAACGTCCATCCGGGGCTGGGTCTCAGGCACCTGATCCTGTGCGGTCTGCTGCTGAAAATGCGGAGGATCGTCATCCGGATGAGATCTGCAAAGTCAGAATAGAATTGTGAACTCCCAACCTCGTGGTCCATATCCATCGTGAAAGTAGACCTACTAGGTCATCATACATCTGGCCATGGATGTCATGGTATATCTGGGAGATCGAAACATGTGTAAGAGGAACCTCCTGGGTCTCTGCCCCTGCATGCCTAGCGGGTCTATCACCAGGACCAGTAGATGTGCCCCCTGCTAAACCACCCCAACGCTGAGGACGGCCACGCCGGACAGGGTGATCAGCATGTCCGACTCCGTCATCACTAGATCTATCATTCTGAATCATGTCATCCAGTCATCGCCACTCTCGGTCTGTAGCCCTGGTACCCACGCGTCGCCGCTACTCCACGCACCTGTTGTCTGGCACGTCTGGCACCCTAGAAGGAGCCTGTGACGACCCTCTCTGAACAAAATTCTGGGAGATCTCCTCAGCCCTAAGATCGGCAATCAAGGAATCTGGCGACAGAAACCTAAGAGCCACTATGTACCACCATCACAAAATGTCTGCGGATGCCCCGGGATCAGGCACCCGGGGGATACTTAGGACAGCATCAAACCTGTTCTTCCAACTAAGGTTCCATACCTGGTAGTAGCTCGGGAACTATCTCTCCCCACCCCTCCCATCCTTGCCATGGAGCCAATCAATATTCGAGGCCGGCTCAGGCTCGTGCTGAATGCCACCCAGTTGTGGCAGCACCCTATCCACCTGGTGCCACTCAATGACGGCGAAGTATATCAAACAAGTACATGCACGCCATAACCGACTGTGCTCCTCTGTGCATATATGCGTACGGTCTCCTCCGTAGCATCATCTGGCAGCACCCTAAACCTCTCATGAAAGCAGGTGAAGTGGAATGTATACTGCTTCACCTTATTCTATGGTGGAAGCTCGCCAAACAGTTCCTCAAACTACTCCCACACCGGTTTTCCTTCTTCCATAAACTTCTCAAAATCAGTAAGGCACTCGGATACCGGTAAACCATCCATGGGCAGCCAAACTGGTATACTACATCCTGCAGCGTGATATTGCACTCTCCAAAGGGCATATGAAAGGTATGCGTCTCAGGACGTCGCCTCTCAATGAAAGCACTAACTAAGGGCTCATCCAACCAAAACTACCTGGCGTTGAGCCTTGTCAGGTGGTACAAACCGGCCCTTTCCAGATATGGAACGATCCTGTCATACAGAGGCATGTTCTGCTGCCTCCGGACACTATATATACACCTAGTCGCCTGGAGCATGTCACAGAATAAACCAAACATATAAAAAATCCAACAGTAATAATTTATAGTCATCAACCACATAACTACAATTTTAAAGTTTAAACTGATAACATACACTTCCTATTTTCTAATCACAAAATTCAATGAAAGATATAAATAATTAAAATAATAATTTAAATACTATATTTTATGATTTAAAATAATAATTTAAATCTAAATTTAAATAAATTAACTAACAATTACGAAACTAAAAATAACTAAAACACTGAAAAATACGAAAAATATTATACAACATACATTAACTAAAAATAACCAAACTAACCTCTTTGTTTATGCTCCCAACAATGTTCGCAACGCCGTTTAGCCTGTATAGACTGCGTGCCTCCGCCATGGTCCTGGCTCCGATCTCAACTCAACTCAACCACTTTTCTCTCTTTTCCTTTTTCTAGAAAACCACAAATTCTCTCTCTAGAAATCTTTCTCTTCCAGCACAAATGTAATCCGCGAGATCCCTTCAGCATATTTATACTAATGTATAAACCGCTACACCCTTCTCGCGGTTTATGCACATTCTACGCCAACATGTAAACCGCGACACCCCGTCGCGATTTATGCTCATTTTTAGTTGCATGTAATCCGCGACACCCAATAGCGGATTACGTGTATTCGTAAACTGCGGGACCCCTGTCGCGATTTACATAGATTAGGAGAAAAATGCATTCTGGTATCCATTTTCTATTTTGTGTATTCTGGTAAAATTAGTTTTCATATTATTTAATATGATAAATTGTCCAAAAATTGATTGCACTTGAACTTTTACTATTTAAAATATAATATCTTTAAAATACTATTTTCGTTGAACTAAATTAAAAATTTAATTAATTTACAAATTAATATTTTTTTATAAATATAGTTTAATAAAAGATGAAGATTAATATATAATTATTTTTATGTGATGTTAATAGTTAAAAATTATTAGATGATAATCTAGCTAGGCAAATATTAAATTATCTAAACATAAATACTTTTTTCAGCTTATGACTTTTTACCCAAAAAATGACACACACGAAGATTAAGGTGTGTGTCGTTTTTTGGATAAAGAGTAAGGAGAGAAAAGAGTATTTATCTATTATCTAAAAAAATTTAAATATCAATTTTACATAAAGATAACTGCATGTAAATTTTCACTTTAACAAAAATGTATTTAATTTGAATGGATAATTTTGCCTTTTGTATTCCTTTATTTGTAATACAACCTACCACTGCTACGACGACCATTAATTATAAGACGGTTGCTATTAATTGTTGATAAGAGAGAAAATAGGTTAGAGTTCACCCTTAACAAGTTAGACTTATAATAAATAATTCTAAAACTTAATTTGATTTAAAATTTGTTAGGAATTTTGATAATTTAAAAAAAATACAAAATAAATAAATACAATTAAATAAAATTAAAGATATTAAATATATAAAAAAATGAAGATATATACATGTAGTTAAAGAAATAAGTAGAATAGTAAATAAAAGACTTTAAATAAAATAAAAGATACAAGATCAAGTCCTTGTTATTAAACTTTTTAGTACAATAAAATTATATATTTATTGGTCTAAAATGATGAAAATAGGCCTTTTCAATGGTTAAAAAAAATTGAGAGTGTAAAGTGTGATCTTTAATTTTTTATTGTTTTTTTATATTTATTTTTAATTTTATTTATAAAATTAATGGTAAGAGATCACATTTTATTTTTTCAATTGTTAAAAAAAATTGAGTGGATACATTTTTCAAAATGGCCTATCAAACTATTTTCATAAGCTTGAATTTGACATATTAAAAATTTTGAACTCTTAAAATTATTTGGATCTCAAACTATTTCTTGTGGGCCAAACACAAACTTCTCCCAAATTATTTTTAGACCGTTCTCTTTTATATTAATATATCTAAAGAATAAAAATATATTTTTTAAATTTTTAACGCATTAAATCATTTCGATTCTAATTAAATCATCTAAAAAAAGTTGCAGCTGCACTCCTAAATTCACAAGAGATTGTGTGTATATGTTTGTGGGATAAGAGAAGTGGTAAGAAAGTTCTCCTTATGGAAATTAAAAAGCGATTAACCAAATTTCATCTAAGCACCAGTGGTCTAGTGGTAGAATAGTACCCTGCCACGGTACAGACCCGGGTTCAATTCCCGGCTGGTGCAATGTGTGTTGAGAGCAGTGATGTAATCCGAACTTTGTGTTGGATAGGGTCCTTCACGTTCTGATCCTAATGGATGAACTCAAGTGCCGTCTGAGCTCTTGTCTGTTGTCTTTCTTACTATTTTGAAAAGGTTCTCCACACATGTTGTTTAAATGAATATTTTCTCTAAATATTTTATTACATGATGAATTTCTCGGAATAATACAAGTTCGCTTGCAATACATTTGGTTGTAACTACCTCTAACTTACTAATTCTTCAAGAGTACTATATTTATATATATAAGTAATTATCCACATGGGTCCATCTAGTGTAAAGATGGATATGTACAGATTTTTGTTGTTTTGTGGCTGAAAAAGCGTGTTATTAAAAGTGTTGTTTAAAAAAAAAGTGTTACCCTTAATCGTTAACTTGACTCTGATACCAATTTTTAAAAGTCGATTTTTCCTGTAACTTCTTTTTCGAAATTTCTATTAACTCTTCATATTTTGCTTCGAATAAGTTTGTAATTTGTATAGATTCGGTTGGTGGTGCTTTATAATTTGCAATTTCATAATCGAAAGTATTAACCATTTCTACTATTACTAATTCTGATTTTCATAATTTTTCAGTCTTGTTTTAGTTTATAATATTCTGTTTTGCATGGATTATTGTATATAAAATCTTTTATCTGTTTGTCTTTTTCTTTAATATAATTTTTCAAATCCTCAAAAAGTTCTTTTATTTCTACACTTTCTGTTGTTTCTAAATATCTTTTTAATTTTTCAACTTCATTTTCCATTTTTTCTTTCAACAGCTTTAATTCTTTTAAGTCATAATATGGTTTTCCAGGCATTTATAAATTTTTTAAGTTTAGCTCCAACTTGTTTATATTTGTTTTTATTTCTATCCTTTTTATTATAAGGTCATTAATTTCGAACTGAAGATTATTTAATTTCCTTTTATATTCCTTTATTTTACTTTTTAATTTTTTCGCCCTTTTTCTTTTTATTTTGTTTTCTGGTCTTTCAATCTTTGTATGCTTCATTATTTATCTTAGAATTTCTGCAAATTCTATCATTGATTCATCACTATTTTCTAGAGATTCTATTAATTTTTCTAGCTCTTCGACCTCTCTTTTTAACTTGTCATAAATTATTTTTAGAGCTTCAAATACTCTTTGATTTATTTCAGAAAACTGTAAATAATTCAACCGATTTTCTCTTTCAAAGAGCTCTTGTTTCTTGTCTTGATAAGTTACATATATTTTTTTTTCTATTTATTGTCATAATTTAATGTTTAGGGTTTCATTTAATTTTTCGACCTTTTTTGTTAATTCTTTTATTTCAGAATTTTCTTCTTTAATTTTTAACTTGGATAAGCTTAAAGGGCTATTAATTTTAGATTCTCTAATTTGAAAATTCGATGAAACTAATTTTTCTGATGGTTCTTTTAATAATAAAACTGGGTTTTCAATAGCTTTATATTTTGGTATTTCTGTTTTTACAATTTTCTAAAATAATTCATCAACATAAATTCTTTCTCTGTTTTTAAATATTATACTATGATGGCTATTTGTTAAAGCATAATTTATTGCATATGTAATTGAAAATGGTTCATCGTCTTGTTCCATTAGATTCTTTCTGTGAAATTTATAAGCCAAACTTATAGATCTTCCAAGTTTTTCAGTTGATAAAGGTATAGCATATCCAAGATGGGCATTGAATTT
>NC_029776.3:88770693-88772432 GCF_000817695.3 Arachis duranensis
ATAATGTTGAGGGATGCTTCAGATGCACTGTCCTCTTCTTTTATCATGTGGGTGGATGTACTGTCCTCTTCTTTTATCATGTGGGTGGATTCCATTTCATTATTGCTTTCTTCAGATATTTCTGAGGCACATAGCTGGCACTTGTGGTCTTTTCTGTCTTTTATCAAATAGCAGAGATTCCTCTTTATCCCTTCAGGGAGCTTTTCTAAGAGTCCAGATAAGTTGTAGAATGCTGATTCAAATTCCACTAAGAGTCTCATTTCTCTTTCTTCAATTTCATTCCTTTTACTGGACACAAGCAAAGTATTTCTGCTTTTATAATTGATTCTTGTGTGAGATTCCCTTGTTATCTTTTGAGTTCTTTCGAAGACCCTTGCTAGTGTGCTGGCTAGTCTTCCTTCATGACTGCAGATTGTTAAATCTTGAACTTGATCAATTGGTTGAAAATTTCCTGGAAAGACGGACATGAAGATTACTTGATGTGCTGGAACCAAGCATTCTTCTTCTTCATTAAAAATAGGTTGACTATTCGTAAATTTTAGGGATATATCCCTTGGATTTACGTTGTCAATCATATTTTTAAATCTCTTTACTGCATCAACGAATCCTGCAGGAAATTCACTAATAATTTTCAAATCATTAAAAATTAGAATTGTATCAATTAATCCATACTGGAAAAACTGATAGGTGTCAGATGGGGAAGCTTCTAGAAATATAACCAGCTTTGTTAACTGTTCTTTGGCAATAGGATAATATCCCAAGATTGCCCTTTTTTCTTCAGTCCAATTTAAGACTATGTTAAGGGTTTCTCTGAGATTTGATCTACAGACCCTTTTCTTTTCCTTGATTTCAGCCCTTGTAGGAATGTTTCTTATTATTCCTGTTCTCTGGGTTTGAATTGGAGCTTTATCTGCTCTTTTTAGGGTTTGCTCTGGATGAAGAGCTTCATATTCCCTGAAAGATTCCTTTGCTTCTTCCAGTGTTAAAAACCCTCCTTTATAAATTATCCTTGATTGATGTGTAAATGGTGCTGCTTTTTCCCAGGCATCATATACTCCTTTCATGGGGCCATTATAAATTACATAATATTTTTTATCTTGGGTGGATTTTTTGATAATTTCAACAATTGTTTTATTTTCTGGAATTTTTTCTTCACCTGATTTGTCCACCACGCTTAGCTGGCTGAACTCTGATGTTTTTGGTTGTTGTGTTGATTTCATTGCTTCGATGGCCTTCTTGAGGGATTGGATCTGTGTCCTTATTTGCTGACAATGCTTGCATTTTTCGAGTTCTTGTTCGTATTTCTGAATTTCTTGATCTAATGCGTTGTAAACGAACTCCATTCTCTTGTTAATGTATCTGCAATAACATTTTTGTCACACTTAATATATTCAATTTTTATTGGATATTGTAACAAAAATAATTGCCATCTTACCAATCGTCCATGATTATAATCAACTTTTAAATTATATCGTATGAAACCTGTTAGGTAACTTGAATCTGTCCTTAACGTAAATTCTCTGGGCAGTAGATCAATTTTCCATTTCTTAAGAGATTTAATGGCTGCTAGAGTTTCCTTTTCATGAGTGGTATATCTCTGTTCTGTTGGAGTAAAAGTTCCTAAAATACACCTGCAAAGTAATTCCTTTGAGGAATATTTAGAATCTAGTGATTCTTTTTCTTGTTCCAAACTTTTTATAGTTTTCTTAGCTTTTAGACATCATGACCAGGTTATGTCT
>NC_029776.3:88773207-88773800 GCF_000817695.3 Arachis duranensis
TGGTCAATTTTATGTATTGATTTGTCAGCTATTCTAACTCTTAATGGTTTCTTTAATTTTTTCCAATCAAGTTTTATATTTGAACTAGCAAAGCATTGTGTTGCTCCAGAATCTATGAAAGCATTTATAAACTTTTCTGTTATTTTTATAGTAATAAATGTAGCATTATTACTCAGTCTCTGAGTTTGTTTCCGAGACATATTCAAAAATATAGTCTAAGTTGTCATCAGATTCTTCTAATGGTTCCATGAAACAAGACTTAGCAATTTCTATTTGTTTAGTAAGATCCTTTTTATCCTTCTTTTTCGGACATTTATTTGCATAGTGTCCTTCTTCTTGGCAATACCAACATTTACAATTTTCTTTTTTATTCGGGCAATAGTTATTTCTTTGTCTTTTATTATTATTATTTTTCTTTCTAAAATATCTCTTTTTTCTCCAGTTTGGATAGTATTTTCTTTTTCTAAATTGATATTTTTTTTTCTTTGAAAATTTTTATTAAGACCATATTTTTGAGGTATCTCCTCATTATCCTGACAGCAAATTCTAATTATATTTGCAAATCTTTTTTGAGTTGCTTCTTGCATACAACA
>NC_029776.3:88773898-88790693 GCF_000817695.3 Arachis duranensis
TATTTATTTCTCTTATAAATCTTCCCATTATAAATTCATTAGCAGGATATGGAAGTTTTGTTATATACATACTAAGATAATGATTTTTATCTTCTTCTTTTAATTTGTAATAATGTATTCTATATTCACATATATAAGACTCCCCATTACATAAATCATATATCTGAATATTAGCTAAATGATTTTTTGCTTCTTGATATTCTTTATTATAGACTTCTTGTCTATGATCTATAATATTTTTTCCAAAAAATTCTTTATATATAATCATCATTATATATAATATCTTATCATAAGTTGATGTTTTTGTTTCTAATTCTTCTATTATTTGGTTTTCTATTGATATCATATAATCTCTTATAGTTCCTTTAGTATGAAATCCTATGTAATTTCAAATATCTCTTCCAGACAATTCACTAAGCTTTGGATTAGTAAAAGCTTCTAATAAAAAGGAATTCAACCAATTTTCGAAAATTTCTTTTTCATTCTTTTTACAGTCTAAGTCAAGCATTCTTTCTCCTTCCATTTCCTGGATTTTAGGAACGTATTTTGATGGTATTTTTGTATATTTTGAATCTTTATTTATAAACCCTTTTTTGAAAGCATAATTATCAAAACCTGTTTCCCATTTACATTGAGTAAACCCTTTTTTGAAAGCATAATTATCAAAACCTGTTTCCCATTTATATTGAGATTGGTTATCTTTAGATGTTCCAGCTTCATTTTTTATTTGTATTGGAATTGCTGGTTCTTCGTCACTTGAATAATCTAGGATGTGTTCTTCATTTTCTATATTTTCAGAATTTACTAATTCTTCCTCTATCTGAAAATCATGTTCCATAATATTATTTTCTTGAGCCATTTTTAATTGTTTAAAAAGTATTGTAACTTCTTCTAATTTTTCTTCAATATTCATAATTTCAATGGTGGTTTTACTTTTAAATCTGTTATGTTGATTATATTTTGAAATTTTTCTTCTTTGGGATTCTCTTTTTCCTTATTTCTTTGAAATTCTATGGATACTAATATTTCTTCAAGCATATCTACTATAGAATTTAATTGTGGGTTAAAAGTATGATAAAGATGTGGGGAATCATTTCCATGGTAACATTTCTTAGAAATTCCGTGTGAAAAGTAAGTTTTTTCAGGTTTTTGAAGTCTTTCAATAAAACTTATAGTAAAATAAAGATTTTGAGAAAAGTCATTTTGTATGGATTTTAAGAATTCGGTGTCATTACAGTTAACATTAGTTAAAATCATTAATTTTTGATCTATTAATTTTGATAACTTAATTATTTCTTCTCTTAAATCTTCTAATTTACTTTTTTCTATTAGGTGACGCTTTTCTTTATGAAGAATTACGGTTTAAAGTGTGACTTTAGAAAGTGTGGTATAAGCAAATCTTTAAATCTGTACAGATTTAGATCTCTACCGTATAATTTCCTTATCCACATTCGAGAGACAAATCTACCAACAAGCACCTGCGTGCGTTATTTCATGTACCAAATAATTTCGTTGTGATTACCATGAATCGTGAATTAAATAAATATTTTTCCTCTTTGGAAACTCAAAGGTGAATTTTGATAAATTAACATTTTTCACATTGGAATTCAAATGCACTATATACATGTACTAGTATTTGGCATGAGATTGATGAGTCAAAGACCTAACGCATAACATATTTGAACAACGAGACATAGCTAGATAATTAAAGTTTTGAAAATTATTCTCATCTCATGGGATATATTTTAAAATAATTTAATTTATATACTTTTTTTTCTACCAGAACAATCTCAAACCAAGGATGACAATAGTTTTTTATGGGACAGAGACTCCTCTCTCATCCCTATTCCTATCTTATTTTTGTCATAGATTCTTGTTTATTTTTTTTTTTTTAATTGCGATGGAGACAGAGATATTAAATTTTAAAAAATTAATGCATTTATAAAAGATTCTTGTTTACTTTTTTTTTAATTGCAATGGAGACAGAGATATTAAATTTTAAAAAATTAATACAATTATAAAAGATGGTTATAATAACATCTAAAATAATACAATTCAATCAAATATATCAAATTAAGTATAATTCAAACACAAATTTAACATAAATAATATACACACAAAAAATTTTAACATACAAATTAAAATAAAATGAAATAAAAAAGTTTCCAACAAACTAATATAACAATTCTTAGTTTAGGATTTAAGATTTATTACATAACATTATATATATTAGATTATTCAAATAAATTTTTCTTTGCGGAAATTTTACGAAATTCCTGTGAGACAAATACTTCAATTCCCACTTTTTGTGTTCATTTATTCCTGAGGCGGATTTTCGTCTTCGTGAGGATTTTGCAAGTCTGAACTAATTTTCCTATTGCGGATAATTTTTATGAGTATCTGTAGGTGTGAATCCTTTTGCAATTCCTACTCATCTAATTTTTAGACAAAATTTTAGTTCTAATAAAAGATAAGAAAACAAAATAACGAATGCTAATTATGTTTTCATAATCTCATTACAATACTTTTTGTCCGATAGAATAAATGTTAGATAGGGGGTTGCTCACTAAACCAAAAGTTATAACTGTTACATACAATTCCGTATCTCTAATTAGGCTTATGACATTCTCTTGGCTCAAATTCACTCTTGGGGCATATTTGGGTTATAAAATTTCAACCCAAATCATATTTTGTTAAATTCGACTAGAATCTAACCAACTTGAGTTGATCGAGAAATCAGTTTACTCGTCCATTTTAAATAATTATTGGAAATTTTTTAAATTTTATTTTGTCTATACAGTAACCATTAGTCAGTGACAGACTTTTAAATAAAACTTAAAACCGTAATGAATTAATTCTTAATATGTTGAATTGGAGGATAGTGTGAACAACTAAAAAAATCTGCTAGAATCTAGTATAAATCACTTCCAAATTTATATATATGCACTATAAATATAAGATAGAATATCTGCTCTAATTTATGCTATTTTTCCATAATTTTTATACCTTCTAGACAATCATTCACGTAATCGTCGAAATCCCTTATAAATACCATCAGCCACTTTCTATTATTTAACTCAAAAATTGTGACTGATTAAAAGTTTTCATTCCCTCAAAAATGAACAAAAATAATTACTGTTGAACAATAATGTCTATCGATAATCTGAATACATACAACTCCTTTGACAAAATTAATCTAGTCGGCATTATTATAAAAACATCATATAGTTTTCAAGTGACTTCGAGACTCTAAGTACACTTTTAGAAATGCAAGGTGTATGTTGGCCATTGCCAAAAGGAACCAATAATAATAATAATAATAATAATAATATATAATCATCCTAAAGTGGTAACTAAAAACTACCTAAGAGTGCCTAATTAACATTACGTCCTCTGCTTAATTAGTTATTGTGGCCAAAGTAGCCATGCATGGTAGTTGCCAAGATATATGATCTCAATAATGTATTCTTACGTGACATACAGATGCCGTTTAACATTTTTTTATGAATGACACTTTTTTGTTATAAAGAAAAAAGTGTAATGTGAATTAGTCTGTAGTGATATATTTGAAAATTAAAGTGTTAATAAAATAATATATACAAAATGTTATTAATTTAAAAACCTTTTAAAGATGTTAATAATTCATATAATAAGAAATTATATGGGTATGACTTGGTAGGTCATCCCTCTCGATCTCTTAATTAAGAGGTGGAAATTTAAATTTCATCTTAAACGTAAGTTTTCTGTTGTGTGTAGTCAGTTACTTGCTTTCAAGTGGATGACTTTTGATATATATATATAAAAAAAAAAAAAGAGAGAAAGTACTATCTTTTGAAAAAATCATATAATAACACTAAAGGTGCCCAGGGATTTAGCAAAAGCTTTATTAGGAATTTGCACTATTTTAAACCAGCACAAAAGGAATATCAACGTTTAAGTGGCCTCCGTTCTTCAAGACTTAGAGATCCATTAGAATTTGTGACAGTTTTCAGCGATTATTGAGATAATCGTCGCTATATCAAAATATCATATATTTAAAAGTCGTTATAATATATCAATTTTAAATTTTGTCGTTATTTTACAACAACTTTAAACCGTCTCTACTTAAATCATAAAATTTTTAGTTTTTTTTTTTTTAATCGTGGTTTGTAAACTTGCTATTTGAAAACATAATTTTTTTTTAAATTTAAGATTTAGATTTAGGATTTATAATCGCCATTAAATTTCATTTACAATTATTACAAAAATATTGTATTTTATAGCATAACTCTCTAATCGCCATTATTTTTTTTTAAACATTCTAGGTATTTTTTCGTTACTTTTTAGTGGTATGTTATTTAATTTTAAAAACATTATTTTTTTCTCTAGTGCGGTGTATAAATTAACTATATGTTATATTAAAAGTATATACAGTATGTTATTATTAAAATTCATGATCAATTATTATTATATTACATTATTGTAGGGAGCAAACCCCTCCTTTGAAGTAAAATTATGTATATATATACAAATCATCATAGCTGGATGAAATAATAATTAGAATGGACTTTTATATTTATTAATTTGTGTACGTCTGCAACTCTGCATCATGCTGAGAAGGAGAAAGAAGACATACACTACCTTCATCTAGCTAGATATATAACTATACATTGTCTTTATCATTATGGCGTGTTAACCACTGCTTGAAATTTGAATTTTTTTTTCATAAAAACTCACCCCAAACAAACTCTTAATTATATAAGATAAATTAATTCAAAAGAGACATATTAATAAAAATAGAAGAACATACAGTATTAACGCTATGTATATATTTTTAGTTAATAATATTTTTTATATTATTTTTTATTAAAAAGATTATTACATACAACATACGAAACTAATAATAAAAGAGAAAATGGATTATATATACGAACTCTCTTATTAATAGTGTTGTTACAATGTCCTTATTCAATTTTAAATTATAAGTTTTGGTATATCATTTTATATTCTTGTTGTTTATTATATATCTTTTTCTCAACGAAATTCAGAAGGAGAATGCACACCAAACGCTAGTGTCTTTTTTATATGGAGGAATGCAAAAGAAAGAGTTAACTAAAAATTATTTTACTTATTTTAAATTTTAAACTCTTAATTTTATATCCTACATTATGAATTTTAAAGTTGATTAATATTGTTTAACTAAATATAAATTCTTTTTTTAAACGATTCCTATAATATTTTCTAGTCAATTAGGCATAAAAATAATCAATCTTAGCTTCTCAAGCATAGTAATTTTTTTAATGAGAGAGTCTCGAAACTAACACTTTTATTAAAATTTAGTCAATATTTAATTATTAAAGTCAGTATTTAACCATTAAAAAAAGAGTGTATAATTCTACATTATTAAATGTAATCTCACATTATTAAAAATAATAATAATAACTAATTAATAGTTACAAATTACAAAATATACTAATTTTTAACACTACTATTTTTTATATTAAACATTATTTGACATCAAAACTTTTTAATAATTACTACGTGTATTTTTTTATTTTATTAATCAAAAAATAATTTAAATTCATAATCAATTAATAACAATTATATTTATATAAAAATATTATAAATATTTAGTCTATAAACAGTATTATCAAAAAATAAATATTTATGTCACATCTTATAAAAAAGTACATATTATTGTGAAGAGAAAAACTGATAAAAGAGAACGAAAATTACATTCTCTTTTAAGTTTGTTTTCATGTGAAATTGATAATTGAAAATCGTTAGATAATAATTTAATTAAATTTATTAAATTATTTATCGATTTTTAAATATCAATTTTATATAAAGTGAGTTTTTACTGGAATTCCAGTTACAACTGTATTAGAGCTATTTCCGGCCGGCGGCGGCACCCCATTCACCAATGAAACCACCGACATTTTGACTCTAACCGAAAAATTGATAACCCCATTTCTCTTAACCTTTCTATCCCATAACTTATAGCTTAAAAATTGCACTTGATTTTGAGGGACATAGCCTCCTACTATATCCGAAATTGGTATCTTTAAAATTTTAACACTATTGATTCCCATCATTACTTTGTAATTCACCTCCAAAATTATGAAACTTGCATGCAATATCACGTCCATTATAACCTTCTCATTTCATGTCGAATAGCTTCCGCCGTCAACGTCCATTCTAGTTGTCCTCACGGCACTGTTTGCGTCGGTTTTAAGCGTCACAAATGCGTTTTTCTTTATAGATTTTTCGTTCACTCTAAGATCCTCTGCTGATAAGATAGTAATCTCTAAACTTCTTGACATATTTATTATATAAATGTTACACAATATATTATATGGGGACAAGTAATATAATTAAAAATTTATGGACTTAATTGGATATATATAGAAGAATATTAATTTGGCTAAAGAATAATACAAATAATGAGAGAAAGGAGAAGGGGAAGAGAATGTTTTATATGCAATTTTAAGTTGTAAGGTTTTGTGAGGAAATATGAGAGAAAGAAGAGAGAAAGAAAGAGGTTGTTTCTGAGGAAGGAAACAAACGAGGAACGTTTCTTTGATGTGCCGTTAGAAATAGAATACGCTGTGCGTGTGGTTTTCTCAAACGTTGTGGACCAAAGAACTTGTTTGACATTTTCAAGTGTGATAGGCATTAGGCAACAACGACGCTAAAAAAAACTGTGCAACATGTATGCCAGATTAATGGCGCAATCCGTAGAGTAAAATTTGAAAAAAGTTTTGTTAGGTAGACATAAATAATATGAACAAAGAATTTTAGAATTATCTTAATAAAGTAAAAAAATTTGAATCTATGATCTCTTAATTGAGTATAAAGAAACTATACCATTTGAGTTATAACTCATTATTAATAACATTCGATATATCTTCACATTGTTTAATATTTTTATTATTTATTTATATTTTTCTTTTTGAAAAAATGTTATATGAAAAAATATTTAGTCACTAAATTAATTTTTATGTATATGTATATATATATAAATATATATATAACTGATTTAGTGATTATTTTTTATATATATGTAATAAGGCTGGAGTGAATTAGCCAACAATACAAACTATAATAATTTGATGACCTTCTCGATAATTCTCTACAGACAAAAAGTTAAAATAAAACTTAGTATATAAATACAATTGTGTTATGAGTATAGAAAAAATTATTATAAATTTGATTATTTTATTAAAATAAATTTAATTATATTGATGATGGATTGATAGATTATTTAACTGAAATAATATGTATAAATATATAATTGTTTATTCGGTAATTGATTTTTAGTCTTTACGGAAAATTTTTATATAAATAATATTAATTAGTGAAATGATGTGTTAGAATTCTTTTTTGAGTTAGGAAGAAAAATTTTAAATTGAAGTAAGTTTAATATTATATAATTCATTAATTTTTTCATTTTAGCATTCTCAAGAATTGCAATGTGTTATGAATATAAGGATTAGAGTCAGAGAGAATGAGAGAGAGAGAGTAAAAGAGAGAGATAGTGGGTAGAAAACATTGAGAGGGGTAGGTTTAGAGGTCAGGTCAAGGATCCTAGAGTTTGAAATCGAGAAGAGTATCGTCGATTGGAGGATGAGTCGTTCACGATCTTCTTGGATAATCTCCCGGAAGACATTTCGAAGAAAGAATTGTTTCAATTGTTCAGTTGGACTGGCCGCATAAATGATATATACCTACCATGAAAACGGAAAGCGGATAGAATATACATGTTTGCGTTCATACGGTACACTACAAAGGGAGGGGCGTTGAAGGTTGTAACAGAAATGAATCGTATGAAGTTGAGAGATAAGGTGATGTTTGTTGGCGAAGCTAAATACAGGCAATCATCGGGTGCGAAGGTCAAGACGGATATACAGCCAGCAGGTGGTAATCGAAAGGGAATGAGTCGTCAGCCACAACAAGAAAGAGAGGTTGTCTAGATAACCATGACTAGCGGCCCTAAAGATGTCAACAGAGATAAAAAGGTCGAAGATCCACATGAAAACGGGTGGACGAAGAAATTGGAAGTGGCTGTGGCGAAGGAGAACTTGGGCTGGCTGTAGAAAAGCTTAATTAGGTGGTACGACAACGGCTATTGACTTTAGTTCATTAAAGGACATGGTTGCGAAGAATTTTCCTCAAGTAATCCAAGTCCGCGAAATGGGAGCGTATAAAGCTATTCTGACATTCGACAGTTTGTTAAATGCTGAAGAAACATACACGTTCAAAATGAATAGTCTACTACAGATATTCCACAGTGTATGGAGGTGGGATGAATCAGAGAGAAGTGAATTGTGCAGGGTGTGGTTAGAGTGTTTTGGGGTGCCGCTACATGTTTGGTCAGTGGATACGTTCAAGATGTTAGGAGGTCTATGGGGGGAGGTGGTTGGATGCGATGAAGTGACAAAATCATGCTCCTCATTCAGTGTAGGCCATGTTCTTATTAATACATGTGCTATAGATGTGATCAATTAATGGGTTCATATTACTATAGGTGCCAGTGAGTTTGACGTATTAGTAAAAAAGGAGGGACGGGAAGTTTATAGTTTGCAATGTAATGTGGATAATGTGGCAGATGGTGTTGCATTACGGGATTACTTGAAAAATCAAACCACAAAGGTAGATAAGGGTGCAGATACAACGTCTACCGGGCCTACAAAGCTGGTAGACTATGGTGATCAGGCAGCGATAAATGCTACGAAAGTGCGACGGGAGGTGGTTGAAGATCAGGATAGATTCGTAAATTCAGACTCGATTTTAAATGAGTGGAGTTATTACAATTCAAGTCACTATCAATGTAAACTGGTAACATATCAGCCAATTGATGGTAATAATAATTACTCGGTAGATTTGGCGGGATATGATTACAGCAACGAAGTGGATTCAGAGGCTACCATTCCTTAGAGCTATAATGAAACCATAATGGGCTGGGCAAGGTGCTAAAATATGATACATATAATAAGGTGGGTTGGGCCAGTAATGCTAATAACTATGGTAGCTGTGCTATGGGCCAAGAGGGCCTTCGAACTGGTTCTAGTGTGATGGAGTGCGCTGTTGAGGTCTCTACTGGGTTGGATCTGCGTGTGTCGGGTCGGGTCAGCGGATAGCATAGGGAAGGAACCGGGTCTGGTAATGACTCGCGGCTGCCAGGGATACCTTGCGCATCGGGGGGCGATGGCGCCACGGCTTGCGAGGTCCCCTTTGCTGGTGGCAGCCAACACGATCAACTGAATAGTAATGGACCACATCAGGGGCTCTGCTTGGTGGATGTTGTCTCGACGCGGGGAGTACGTGCAGCCCATGGAGAAGCTCGACCTACGCAGGACGATGGAGGCAGATCGTAGCAGACTTCAATGATCAACAAAGCCATTCGTCAGTCAGCTGTTGGTGGGCAGCGGGAAACCGAAGCGGTCGGTGACATGAAAGATGACAGTAGGAGCAAAGCGGTAGTAGCGGGAGACCACATAAGTAGAAAACAAGCAGGAAGGGTTGTTGGGCCTGAGATGTGGGATGAAGGGCTACTAGGGGTTGAGGCTTGAACGAAGGGGTGGACACCGAACTAGTTATTGGCACTAATTCTGGAATTCGCGGTGGAGATAAGGAAGAATTAGCTAATAGAGGTTTTGGAATCGCATCCTTGGGGGACAGAAAGCCCTCGGATCAGTATGATGGTTAGGGTGTCGGGGACGGACAGGACCACCTAGGAGAAGAAGGGCATGACCATTATAACGACGGCAACAGTACAGAATATCCAAGACTGGAGGCGCAGATGATGGAAAACAAAAGGACTTGGGAATTAGCCAAAGAATCAGGTGACATGTTGTATAATGAAGAAGATGATATTATGGCTATCCTCCAAGAACAGAATGAAGAAATTGCTCAAAAAAGAAGACTGGCAAAACAGAAGGTTAAAGCAAGACGGAGTAGGCCCAAACTTCACAAAAAGGTGTGTAATAATATTTTAAAATGATTTTGAGTTCATGGAATTTTAGGGGGTTAAGGGGCGATGGAAAGTTGAGGATGGTGAAGGACTTAAAGAGAAAATATAGGTTGAATTTGTTAGGCCTGGTAGAGACTAAAAGACAAATAGTGACTAGATTTGATGTCTTAAAAATTTGGGGGATTGGTGCAGGGTGGGAATATGTGGGGTCTGATGGTGCGTCTGGTAGTCTGTTGTTAATACGGGATGATGATTTCTTTAATACGAGAAATTGCTATAAAGGGGAGAGGTGGTTGTGCATTGAAGGGATATTGTTGGAAAATAGTGTTAACTGTGCTTTCTTCTTGGTTTATGGCTCGCACTCAAGAGATGAAAAACTTGCTGTGTGGGAGGAATTGAGTTACATAGCCGGTTTGTGTCAGGGTCCCTGTTGCTTCTTGGGGGACTTTAAGGAGATTCTACAGATGGAGGAAAGGCGAGGCAATGATAGGCTACCCCTATCGGCAGAAGACTTCAAGGATTGGATACATGACATGGGCCTGGTGGACCTGTCGCTGACTGACCATAGGTTTATATGGTTTAGAGGGCGATCTTGTAGCCGTATTGATAGAGCTCTGATTAGTCTGGAATGGCTTGAGGCATTCCCTGAGTCTCGCTTAAGAGGGGGCCACGGGGCTTGTCTGATCACTGTCCTATTATATTGGAGGATAAGAGGCCAAGGGACGGTCCGAGGCCGTTTCGAAGTCTAGATTCATGGTTCACGAATGATGAAGGGTTTCTGAGGATGGTCAAAGAGGAATGGAGGGAACTGGGAGAGATACAGTTCACTGAGAAATTGAAGACATTGACGAGTCCTTTGGGAAGATGGCACAGAGCTAATTTTGGGGACATGGACAAGAAAATTATGAAGTTTGAGGAAAAGATCAAGAAGATAGATGACATGGGGGGTAACGGAGTTTATGACGGAACAGTGCAGGCAAGAAGAAAGGCATTATTTGTGTGCTGTAAGAAATGGTATGTGAGGAAAGAATTACATTTGAAACAGATGTCGAGGTCTAGGCATGCAAGAGACATGGATGAAAATATAAGATACTTCCACAATTTAGCTTCTGCAAGAAGGAGGAATAATATGATTGATGCACTGGTCATTAATGGACGTTTGATAAGGAATCAAGCTAGGATCAAGATAGCCATTAATGAGTTCTACAAAAATCTATATCATCAAGAGAAGTCGCCGTTGGTGGGATTCAGAGATGGTCTGGTGGAGGTGATCAATGAGGAGGATGCTAAGGCTTTAGAGGTACTACCGACAGCTCAGGAGGTTAGAGAGGCAGTGTGGGATTGTGAATCATCCAAGGCTCCAGGATGCGATGGCTACAACATGAACTTCATAAAGAAGTGTTGGGATGAAATTGGCAATGAATTCACGGCAGCAGTATTGAATTTCTTTCAGTCTTCAAAGTACCGGCAGATGCTAATATTACGTGGGTGGCGCTAGCCCCCAAGTTTATTGGTGCTAAGGAAATCAAAGACCTGCGACCAATTAGCATGGTGGGGTGTGTGTATAAGGTGATCTCGAAGTTGCTGGTGAGGAGAATGCGAGCAATTACGCCAGGTCTAGAAGGTGAGACACAGAGTGCCTTTGTCAAAGGTCGAAAGATTCATAATGGGGCCCTTATCGCGTGCAAAAGTGTCTAGTGGTTCAAGCTAAGGAAGAAGGAAGTGACAATTATAAAATTGGATTTCCAAAAGGCATATGATAGAGTTAAGTGGAGTTTTGTGGACCTTGTACTACAAAAGATGGTTTTTGGAAACAGATGGAGGGGTTGGATAATGGAATATGTTAGTACGTGTTCTATGTCAGTGCTGGTTAACGGCTTGCCTTCTAAGCCTTTCAGGATGGAAAGAGGACTACGACAAGGTGATCCTTTGTCTCCTTTTTTATTTGTACTTATGGTTGATGTGCTACATAGGATGATTGGAGAGGCTATCAGGAACAGTCGTATATCTTCGTTATTGGTAGGGAGAGATCATATACAGTTGTCGCACCTTCAGTTTGCAGATGATACGATGTTGTTATGCCCACCTGAGGAAGAAACCATCAAAAATTACAGGAGGCTGCTTCGCTGCTTTGAGTTGATGTCAGGCTTAAGCATTAATTTTGATAAGTCTAGCTTGATTTCTATTAACTGTAACGAGTAGTGGGTACAATGTATGTGTAGGGTGCTGGGCTGTAAGGATACCACTCTTCCAGTAAAATACTTGGGTATTCCGCTTGGAGCTAATCCGAGGTTGGTTAAGACTTGGAAGCCAATAATAGACAAAGTAGAGAAAAAGCTCAGCCTTTGGAAGGTCAAGGCCCTCAATAAAGCTGGCAAGTTGGTGCTTATCAAATCTGTGTTGAATAGCCTTCCAGTTTATTATTTGAGCTTATGTAAGATGCCCAGGGCTGTTGCAGAGAAGTTGATTTCCTTGCAGAGAAGATTTCTATAGAGTAAGGAGGATGAGAGGAATGGTATGTCTATGGTTAAGTGGGAAGTAGTACAGGCTCCTAAAAGGCTAGGCAGATTGGGAGTTGGAGATGCTGTAATCCACAACACAGCTCTTCTGTTTAAATGGTGGTGGCGCTTTTCGAAGGAGGAGTGTTCGTTGTGGAAGAAGGTGGTTTGTTCCTGCAATAACCTGGATCCAAGTGTGCCCCTGGCCAACCAAGAAATACCTGCTCGAGGGGGCCGTGGAGGGATATTTGTCAGTTACAATTCACGAATCAAGAAGTCAGACAGAAGATGATCACTGGGTTGTCTATGGAGGTGGAGGATGGGAGAGGTACTCGCTTTTGGGAAGATGTCTGGCTTTTTAGTGGTTTGTTGAAAGATCGATTTCTAAGATTCTTCTTTGTTTCAAACCAAAAGGGATCAGTGATAGGGGATTGTGGGTTTTGGGATGGGGTAGAGTGGATATAGAACTTCCAATGGAGAAGACAAATGTTCCAATGGGAGATAGATTTAGTGAACTAGCTACACGATACATTAAGGCTGGTCAGGCTTACACATGACAGAGAGGATAGGATTGTGTGAAAATATGATAAACATGAAATTTTTTCAACTAACTCTTTTGTGCAGGTAATACAGGCGGAAATGGTCCCGGAGGATATCACAAGCTACAGCTTCACTAAAACTATTTGGAAAGAACTAGTCCCGCCATGAGTGGAGTTGTTTGTTTGGTTTGCTGTGACTAGCAGGATCAGTACAAAGGAGAGACTGAGTTAGTTTGGGGCTATTAACCAACAAGATACGTTGTGTGTTTTATGTAACGAAAGAATTGAGCCTGGTCACCACTTGTTCCTTGGCTGTAGTTTTGCTTGGCAGGTTTGGTGTGCATGGTTATCGTATGTTGGTAGACAATGGTCTTACCCAGGTACGTTGAAGGAGCATTTCTTAAGCTGGACAGAGATATCACAAAGGAAGGCGGAGTGCAAGAAATGGATGGTATGCTTTTGTGCGATAACTTGGAACTTATGGTTGGAAAGGAACTGGAGGATATTCCAAAACAAAGGAAAAGGAGTTGAGGAGATTATCAACATGTCCTTTCTGAGTTACAAAGAGTGGTTAGGTGTGGATCCCTTTTATTGTTGATGGCAATGCCGGAGATAACAAAGGGATATATGTTATTGTAGATTATAGGGTTTGTCTCTTTGTCTTAATTGTCTTACCGTTGTGTTTTTTGTATGCTCCACTCTATGTGTCGAGCTCCTCATTCAAAAACAAAAAACTGACTCAATACTCTTATTTATATTTTTAACAATTTTTAATAGACTAACTAACTAATTAAGCAATCCAATATTAGTTAAGCCGTAACAATACTTTCCCATCAAAATAACTAACTCTGTTATCAAGATTGGTAAAAAAAATTTCTTTAAATCCTATGTACAATTACTCCTAATTACAATTATCAAAGAAATTAGAAAGTAAATAATTCTAAAATACTTATTTTATTTTTCTATTTTACTACATACAAACATAAAAGTCCCCCTAGAATCTTAGAATTTGATTGGACTAAAAAAATATTGTTTAAACATTAAGGACACAAAGAAACATGTTACGACAAATTTATTGAAAAGTTGAACTTGTTTAATAAAATTGTAGTTTTTAACCCAATTTTTCTTTCTAAGGTAGGATAGACCAATTAGTAAGAAAAAATTAATTTGGCCCAATTTAAATGATCCCATCAAACCATGGCTTCCTCTTTTAATATTGTAACCCATTCACGCAAATCAAAAGCTACCTCCTGCAATAACTTGACACTAGCGCTGTATCTGTAGTCATTGCCATCCCTTCTTTGGTCGCGCAACTTTGGCCACTGGTACCGACATGCACCGTTTGTCACCGCCCTGTTGTTGGTGTCTTGATTGTGCGGTGGTACCATGGTGGTTGTGATCGCACTGTTGCAGTTCTAGAAAAACGCCATCACCATGAGCGCCGGTGGTTGGAACTCTCTGTAAAAATCTCTGCTGGAACTCAATGCTGCCACCATGTGGTTGTTTGGTACTCATGATGACGAAGACAAGGTTGTTTTCATAGGGGGGTATTGTTACAATCCAACTAATGTTGGACCTCTTAATTAGCTGGTTAGTCTATTAGAGGTTGTTAGGAATATAAATAAGAGTATCGAGTTATTACATGGAGCAAGATTTTGAAAATCGAATTGATTATCAAAACGCTCTAACTACTGACCTAGCTTACTTATTCACCTCCTTTAATATAGCAGTTTACGCAAGAAGGGACAAGGCAGGATGGATGGCCTATTTTAAAAAAGGATTTTAGAATGTCTATGGTGAAACTAGGAGGGTCTCTTAATGCTTTTTTTTTCATCGGAATTATTTTACCAAAGAAAAGAAACGTTATCTTCTATTAGCAGAAATTTAAGTATTGGACTGCACGATATGTCTACAAGATACCATAAGGACCCCATATCTCAATAGCACCTTTGTCTAAAGTTTCTAATGAGACTTCATATCCGAAACGCAGAAACTATCTGACTAGAAAGTTATTTACTGATTTATTGGTTCAACCAAAAAAATTATTTTATAATAAAATAATAAATAAAATATAAATAAACACACTAAAATATAATTATAATTTAATATAAAATTTAAAATATAATCCAAATTAATACTACTATCACAAATAACAAACAGCCAAGTGGTGACAACACTGAGTTCCAACATAAACTTGTGATGGAATTGAATTACTTAACTTCTATGATGGAAGATTCTCAACAAAAGTACTAATGTTAAAGCTTTCTCTTCGAGTTAAGAAAAAATTTTAAATTGAACCAAGTTTAATATCAATTCATTAATTTTTTCATAATTTATATTATAACTAAATATTTTTTTTGTTTTTTATCGTAATTTTTAATCCGATAAATCAATGTATTTTTTTGTTGTTGATCAAAATTTTATTTAAGAGTTTGTCACTAACCTTAAATACTCTTAGTTATATTTCTAATAATTTCTAACGGACTAACTAACTGATTAAGCGGTTAAATATTAATGAGGTCGTAACAAATGATGTATAAAAAATGATATTGGTGACAAAATAATTGATATAGTTACTAAGTAACGTATTTGAATTTTATAGGAACTTGGGTTCAAAATCTGCTTTTAGAGCATAAATTTTGGTACGTAACATTAATAATCGCCAATCGGACCATGTTTAATTATGAGTTGTGGAAGTAGATATATAAAAAAGTATACGCACATATAGCAGCCGGATGAAAAATAACGGAGTATATAAAGTGGACTAATTATATTATTTATGTCTGCATTATGCTGATGAAAGAAGATACATTCATCTCTCTTGTTAGAGTTGGATTATGAATGGCAGCTAATATCAATTTAGAAGAAGAAAATACTATCTAAACTGGAGAAAAAAGAGATATTTTAGAAAAGAAAATAACAATAAAAACAAAAGACAAAGAAATAACTATTGCCCGAATAAAAAAGAAAATTGTAAATGTTGGTATTGCCAAGAAGAAGGACACTACGCAAATGAATGCCCAAAAAAGAAGGATAAAAAGGATCTTACTAAACAAATAGAAATTGCTAAGTCTTGTTTCATGGAACCATTAGAAGAATCTGATGATAACTTAGACTATATTTTTGAATATGTCTCGGAAACAGACTCAGAGACTGAGTAATAATGCTACATTTATTACTATAAAAATAACAGAAAAGTTTATAAATGCTTTCATAGATTCTGGGGCAACACAATGCTTTGCTAGTTCAAGTATAAAACTTGATTGGAAAAAATTAAAGAAACCATTAAAAGTTAGAATAGCTGACAAATCAATACATAAAATTGACCAAAAAGCAGAGATGGTTGAAATTTTTATTCAAAATTATAGGTTCATTGTTCCATCTATATATATGTTAGATTCTGGAATGGATTTTATTATAGGAAATAACTTTTTAAAGCTATATCATCCATTCATTCAAGAATTAACATATATAGTTTTAAAAGCTCCACACGATTCTTTAGTAAATCAAAAATCAAAACGTATAAAAATATCAACTACTACTATAGATAAGATCTTAAAGTTTAAAATATTTTCTATATTAGAAACATGTTATTTAAATCTATACTTTCAGATAAATATTCCAAAAAATAATCTTGAAATAAAGATAGAAGAACTCTTGGATGAAATTTGTGCTGAAAATCCTTTAGATATTAAAAATACAAATAAGGAATTAGTAAGCATTAAATTAAAAGATCCTACAAAAGAGATAAATATTCCAAATAAAATTCCTTATTCCGCAAGAGATAGAGAAGAGTTCTCATTAGA
>NC_029776.3:88791347-88792176 GCF_000817695.3 Arachis duranensis
TATATTAATTTTTACAAAACAGGATAAAGAAGATCATCTTCAAAAATTATTAATAGTTTTAGAAAGATGCAAGGAAAAAGGATTAGTTCTTAGTAAAAAGAAAGCAAGAATAGCAAAACAAGAAATAGAGTTCCTTGGATTAATTATATCTACTCAAGGAAAGCTAAAACTTCAACCAAATATTTTAGAAAAGGTAAATTTATTTCCTAATAAAATAGAAGATAGAAAACAATTACAAAGATTTTTATGGTGTATAAATTATATTTCTGATCAAGGATTTTTAAAGAATATAATAGAATACACTAAAAACTTATTTCCAAAAATAAGTACTAAAAAAGATTGGAAATGGGAAGAAAAAGATAGTATGCAAATTCAAAGAATTAAAGAATTATGTGAAAAGCTTCTGGAACTTTATATTCCAGTAGAAAACGACTACTTAATAGTAGAAACAGATGCTTCAGATATAACCTGGTCAGGATGTCTAAAAGCTAAAAAAGCTATAAAAAGTTTGGAATAAGAAAAAGAATCACTAGATTCTAAATATTCTCCAAAAGAATTACTTTGCAGGTATATTTCAGGGACTTTTACTCCAACAGAACAGAGATATACTACTCATGAAAAGGAAACTCTAGCAGCAATTAAATCTCTTAAGAAATGGAAAATTGATTTACTACCCAGAGAATTTACATTAAGGACAGATTCAAGTTACCTAACAGGTTTCATTCGATACAATTTAAAAGTTGATTATAATCATGGGCGATTGGTAAGATGGCAATTATTTTTGTTACAATATCCAATAAAAATTGAATATATTAAGGGTGACAAAAAT
>NC_029776.3:88792774-88793637 GCF_000817695.3 Arachis duranensis
ACACTAGCAAGGGTCTTCGAAAGAACTCAAAAGATAACAAGGGAATCTCACACAAGAATCAATTATAAAAGTAGAAATACTTTACTTGTGTCCAGTAAAAGGAATGAAATTGAAGAAAGAGAGATGAGACTCTTAGTGGAATTTGAATCAGCATTCTACAACTTATCTGGACTCTTAGAAAAGCTCCCCGAAGGGATAAAGAGGAATCTCTGCTATTTGATAAAAGACAAAGAAGACCACAAGTGCCAGCTATGTGTCTCAGAGTTATCTGAAGAAAGCAATAATAAAACGGAATCAACCCACATGATAAAGGAAGAAGACAACGCATCTGAAGGTCACATGATGAAAGAGGAGGATAGCACATCTGAAGCATCTCTCAACATTATTGCATAGTGACATAAGCACTTAGGTCATAGAGCACCAACGATGTAGCTGGTGCAAGATAATAAACAATGACGTAAGCAATGACGTCATAAGAAGGGTAAGGATGGGAATTGTCCATCAGACCCAACCATTATAAATAGGTTGCTTAGGCAATTGTAAAAGGCATCAAACAATAGAAAGCAGAAGACTAAGAGTACTCATATGCTAGGAGAGCAAAGAGGAAGCTGCCGAGGCGATTCTATAGTCTGAAGAAGAATTCCCTTAGGAAAAACCAATTCTAAACTCCCCTCTAGAGTTAGTATCTACAATCTCCCCTCTGGAGATAAAAACATCTTATGTAAAATATTCTAAATAAAGGAAGTTTTTCTCCAGAAAGGTACATCTTCATCCTAGTCTTTCAATTATGAATTATTTAGAAAGTTTAGAATTAACAGAAGAATCTGATTATTATAGATTAACTGCTTTATTAGATAATGAAA
>NC_029776.3:88794271-88804948 GCF_000817695.3 Arachis duranensis
ATTAATTCACCAATAAGCTTAGCAATCTGTGATAAAAGAATTATTGATGACCCAATAGATCAAATAATTGGAATTGTTCATGGAAACTTGGCAAACGTAAATGTTAAATTCAATGCCCATCTTAGATATGCTATACCTTTATCAACTGAAAATCTTGGAAGATCTATAAGTTTTGCTTATAAATTTCACAGAAAGAATCTAATGGAACAAGATGATGAACCATTTTCAATTACATATGCAATAAATTATGCCTTAACAAATAGCCATCATAGTATAATATTTAAAAACAGAGAAAGAATTTATGTCGATGAATTATTTCAGAAAATTGTAAAAACAGAAATACCAAAATATAAAGCTATTGAAAACCTAGTTCTTTTACTAAAAGAACCATCAGGAAAATTAGTTTCATCGAATTTTCAAATAAGAAAATCCAAAATTAATAGCCCTTTAAATTTATCTAAGTTAAAGATTAAAGAAGAAAATTCTGAAATAAAAGAATTAACAAAAAAGGTCGAAAAATTAAAGGAAACCCTAAACACTAAATTATGACAATAAATAAAGAAGAAATATATGTAACTTATCAAGACAAGAAACAAGAGCTCTTTGAAAGAGAAAATCGGTTGAATTATTTACAGTTTTCTGAAATAAATCAAAGAGCATTTGAAGCTCTAAAAATAACCTATGATAGAAATAAAAGAAGTTATTGAGGATTTGAGAAGTTATATTAAAGAAAAAGACAAACAGATAAAAGATTTTATATACAATAATCCATGCAAAAAGGAATATTATAAACTAAAATAAGATTGAAAAGTTATAAACTGGTAGAAATGGTCAATACTTTCAAAGAAAAATTTGAAGAGCTAATAGAAATTTCGAAAAAGAAATTAAAAGAAAAAATTGAAATTAAAAATTTGGTATCAGAGCCAAGTTAACGATTAAGGGTAACATTTTTTCTTTAACTAACACTTTTTGTGACACGCTTTCAGCTACCAAATGTCCACAACTAATTGGTAACCTTCTTTGTAGTCACCATAGGTACAATAAGATAATAGGTACCATAGAAGGCACCTATATATATATGCAGCTAAAAGGTACCTAACCCCTGTATTTATACCCCTTTTCTTTTTAGAAATATTATTTATTTTTTAAAATATTATTTTTTAAATAATCTTTAAATTCAATCATTTAATTATAATAATTTTTTATTTTTTTAAAAACTGTATCGATTGAGATTTAGTTTAATTTTTATATTCTTTAATTTTTTTCTTTTTTTTAAATTTTTTATACGTTTAAGTTTTTATTTTGTTTAAAACAAAAAGCTCAACACAACAAAATAGAATATTAATGTAAAAAAGTACTAGACAGATAAAATTAATTAATTCTTAATTATCTTTTTCAATGTCATCAACAACCAAAAGATCAAATATCATTTTACTTTATGTAATTTTTAATCGACATATTGACTATTTTCATAATATGCGTTTCTTGATTTCTGAAGATTTTGTTATTTTTTTTTCAATCAAGTGCTCCAAATGATTAGTTATTTTATCTTGGAATTTAAAAACACATTTTAAAAAAGAATAATCCAAACTAATTAAATACAAATCACTATCTTCTTATATGTAGAAATGGATCCTCTCCATTTTTTTAACACTTGAGAGAATAGAGTGTGATCTCTCACCTTTAATTCTATAAGTGGGACCAAAAATAAACAAGAGAGAGAAAAATGAATGGAGAGATTAAACATTAGACATCATCCAATTTTTTTTTTCACTTGAAAAATCCACTCCCCTTATATGCACTTGGCTTTATAAAATTCTCTTTTTATTTATTTATTTTTTTCCGTTAAATATTGTTAGACACACATATAAAATAATAAATAATAAATAAAATATTTTTATTAAAATACTTACGAAAATACATATAATATAATTTTTTTGGTAAAATTAAGGAAACACATCACATCTAAAGTAACAAATAACAAATAAAATATTTTGTAAATTCATCTAAAATTATTAAAAATTATAAAAAATGGATATTATCAACTGTAAAGATAACCGTTACTCTATTTATTTAGCTATGATAGCTTCTTTAAAATCATTATTATAAGAATAAAGCTTTCTCCCTCAAATACAATTAGAAACATAGATTTAAAAGAAAATAAAATTTTTTACCACAAGAATTTTTTTTTTATTTTTTTTTGTCAAAGATGGAGAGACTCGAACCCGCGACCTTTTAGGTGAGTATGGAGAGATTATGTCATTTGAACTATAACTCATTGGCGGTTGAATTTTAGTTTTACTCAAACTATTTTTTGAATTTATATTTTAAATTAAAAAATATTAAATCTATTTGAATGTGTATATTTGTTTTAATTTTTTTAAATTAGTGTAATAAAATATTGTTTAAAAGATACATAGTCATATTGGTCTTTTTTCTCTTAGGATTACTTATTTTTCTTTTACTAGTTACATGCCGACCAAAATTTAATAAAGTTCCTGATTCTCTAGACTTTTTCATTATGTATATTTTAATACTTATTCTATATAAATAATTAATTCATAAATAAATTTATATATATTGAATAATTAATTATTTAATTGTGTTTTATTATGTCAAAAAATAATTAATTTTTAAATTTATTATTTACAAATTTATTTAAACACGTAGTTTTGATTAAATAATTGTATAATATTATTTTAAATATATAAAAATTAAAATCTTATATATATCATTCCCTTTTTATTATTGTTATTGTATATTTCTTTTTTCCCAACATATTAAAAAGTAAAATGGACACTCAAGTCTAGCGTTTTCACGTCCAATAATATTTAAGCAACTAAAAATAACTATTAACAATATTTTCCATCACTCTTTATAATCTAAAACCAATTAATTGGAATTCCAGTTACAACGCATTAGAGCTCTTTCCGGTCACCGGAACTCCTTGCGCCGGCAATCCATTTATCGCCGGCGGCAACAACGACGAAATCTCAGGCATTTTGACCCTAACAGAAATATTTATAACCCCATTTCTGTTAACCTTACTATCCCATAACCTATAACTCAAAAATTAAACTTGATTTTGAGAGACAAACCCTCCTACTATATCCGAAACCGGTATCATTGCAATTCCAACACTTTTAATCCCCATTGTTGCTTTGCAATTCACCTCCAAAGTTATAAACCTTGCATGCAATGGAACTTCCATGCATGACAACCTTCTCGTTCCACGAAGGGTAGCTTCCGCCTTCGCCGTTCACCTTCGTCGTCCTCACTTCGCCGTTTCCATCGGTTTGAATCTTCACAAAAACGTTTTTCTTTATTGATGTTTTGTTCGTTCTAAGATTCTCTGCTGATAAGATAGTAATCTCAAAACTCCGTGACGACATATTAGATTGAAAAATATGTTCCAAAGCTTTTGGAGCTTATTGACGAGAGGAATATGAATATAGAATGTGTAGAGAAAAGTGAAGGAAATTTCGGAATGAAAGGTTGGAAGGTGAAGAAGATTTCTTATATAGCGTTTGGTTTGGAAGCTTGAAAGAAAGGAGGAAGAAACAAATAGATTGTTTCGTTAACTTTGGCCGTTAAAAGTTAAACGATGACGGCGCGTGGTTTTGGAAAATCAACTATGGAAACAAAGAATATACGTTTTCAGGTTTTTTTTGTTTGACGCTCTTTGGGAGGCGAAAGGTCACAATGAAAATAATACTGATTTTAAATGGAAACGGCAGCGTTTGACTTCACGGCTGATTCTAAGAGGAAATTTCGATCCTCTTAGGTGGAATGCTCAATCTTTGCGTGGAATGAAAGGTGAAAATTTACGTGGACTCATTTTCATATAAATTATAAAGACTAACATTGTAATTTAACTTTGACATGTAATTAAGATTGACTTTAAAAATGAATTTAGACACATTTAAATATTACTAGTGCATCCAACTTTATTATTTACCTATATTTTTTAAGAGAAATACTGGTAGTTCTTTAATTTTCAGCTTTTAGTTTGTGATTTTAAGAATTTATTATTATTTAATTAATTTAAATACCTATTTTTGCAATATCAGTTGTTCAAAAAATTAAGAAAAATATTTAAAAGATGTTTAGTTACTCTGATATAATTAATAAAAAAATAACTATATAGATATTTGCCAAATATATCTGCCTTATATAAATATTAAAGCACAACTTTTGTAAAAATTAAATTTGTAATATATGCCGGTGACGGATACTTTAAGAATACACTTAATTTTTGACAAGTGTAAATATGGATAGATTATGTAAAAAGCATAATAATCTTTTTTTTAATATTTTAATTTGTCGGTAACATAAAAAAATTCACAATAAAGTTTTTTCCGCTTGCACGTACAGCACGCAGGTCAATTATTTTTGGGGCTATTATGCTACTCTTAGAGTAATAGTAAGCCCTCTTGCAAAGTAGATTTCCAATCCAACGGTAGAAAAAAGTGTTTTTTGTTGTGTTTTGAAATGAGAATTGTAGGTATTTTCTGCAAGCCGAGTCAACTACCGTTGTTGTTTGGGGAACATAGCATGACTTGTTCCTTGTACACACACTACCTCGAAGCTTACTAGCTTTGAGACAAATACTAGATTGCAAGTTTGAAAATGTTTGTTGCGATAGACAAAGCTTGGAATTTTATATGGAGAATGGTTATTTGGAAAATGTGAATGGTGTTTCAAGGATGGTTCCTTGCCTTGGATATGGATTTTGACATAATTGGGTTTATTAGTATTAGACTTAATAATTTGACAAGTGGTTGTTAAGGAGAAAGTACCAACCATTAGATGAATGCACAAGCATTATGATAGCAATTTACACACACACACAAAAAATAATAATAATAATAATTGATAAGAAATTTCAAGGGAGACTTGGCGAGCATGTTTTGTTCGTTTCAAAGTAAGTTACATTGAACTCTCATATGGTTAGAGTATCATACACACTTCTATTAGGTAAACACATGGTAAAATGTGACATTGACATCTCTTATAAACGTAACATTCACTTCCCCTCTTAAGTCTTAAACATATATGGTTAATTTGCATGGTAGTTAGATCTTAGATGCCTGGAAGTGGTTCCCTTAGTAATGCTTGATTGGTTCAGTATAATAAGTTCGATGCTGCCTCTCCAAGGAAAACAAAAATGCTAGAGAATTCGTATGTATACATACGAGGGAAATGATACTATCACTCATATTTTTTATAAGGACTATGCTACGTTTACACCAAAATCAGCCACCAAAGTCAGCTACCAGTATAAAATACACATTGAAAATAAATTAAACTACATATGTATTTATACATAAATACATTGGTGGCTGATTTTAGTGGCTGATTTTGGTGTACAAATAGCATTTTTGTTTTGATAATGTCACTCCATACATGATCATACGTGTGTAAGATAGGGTGTTGAATAGTCTCTTGATTTCGACACTATATCCACCATTGGATGAGATGTTGACCCCGCTTGAATTAGATCCACACTCTATTCAATAGTAGATAACATACGAGTAACCAAGTGTCTACGCTTAGCATTCTTTGAGATTCACCATACATTACTTTTATTAGTCCCTCAAACATGTTATTGGAGCATCTATCCTTAGTACTATTTCTGCCCAATTCTCTTTTATTGAATAGAAAAATAAATCTTAAATGTAAATTAACAATGGGGAAAAAGAATTATGGCATTTATATGCTTTTGAGATTTAATATTTCTGGCAAATATACATCCCCTATACTAATTTCTCAACAGGAAACATGATCAGTCTAAGTTTTGTATATCTTCCTAATGCTTCAAAAAGAAGTGAAGAACATTTGATGATCAATTATTCACTTTACCTCGGTCAATGTAGTGTTGGCATTTCCTTCGTTTAAGTGATCTTTGAGAATGCTTCTAAGGTACTCCAATTGTTGGGATGATCCTTCAAGTTCCTCCCACTACAATGAACAACATATATGTTACCAAATTCTCTACACACAAATTCATTATTCTTATTCTTATCAAATTACAAAGCCTGTACATATTCTGATTGAGTAACATGTATAAGAGAGCTCACCTCTTGATAGCATAGTGATACAACTTTCCACCCAGCAGCAGTAATGTATCGACGTTTTAGCATGGTATGTCCCAAAGGCACACCTATATCAAGTAAATAGGAAAAAAGAAAATAGTTAAAATATATCTAAGAGAATACGGCCGAGTTTAGAATGGAAAATACAAAAATACAGAGACACTAAGAAATTGAGATTGAGAGTAGAGTCACAACTTTTGTCCCTTCTCCAAATAAATTAGTGTTTTCCTTGTGTTATTGTTTTTCTATTCTGAAAACACTTAGCATAGTATAAGAATAAGAGATTACAAATTTAATTTATGAAACAAAAAATTATACATACCAATATTTCTAGAGAAATGAGTTGGACCGTCAATCTCCAAAGCTAGTTTCTTATCAATTATCACAGCATCCAATGTGTACCCATCCACAACATATTCTTTGACCCAATTAAGGCCAGTATTAACAAGAAGACGCCCAACATCTTTCTGAAACAATGATGTTATCTTCTGATTAAACCTTTTAGTTCTACAGGCACTAGCAACTTTTTCGTCAAGCTCATGGGATAATGATAACTGAAGATGGGGGAATTCAAGCTTCAAGCACTGGTTTACAAGATGAACTTGAGAAGCGAACATGATATCCTCTCTATATAGCTCTGAAATCCTTTGCTCCTCATAGTGGCTTAGGGTTTTCCAGATATGCGAGAAGAAACTCCTATCCAATTGTCCGAAGACAGCATAGGACCAAGCTATAGTTCCAAGCTGATCCCTACTTAAAGTGAGTGTAGGAAAATCAAGAGATACATTTGAGGCACCACTTCTATTGACACTGATTTGACCATAATTATTTGGTGTGTTTTCACCATTGCGAGCTTTCAGTTGGCAATGATCAGCAAAGACACTGTCTAAAGAATCAAATACAATGTCAGCAGGCTCATATAGAGACGCAAAAGCCCACAAAAGCTGTGCTAGTTCTTGCTCTTGGAAGGTGTGAATTATATCAGAAGCCCTCTTCGACAACTCTGAAAAAAGTTCAGGAGCAGAGTGTTGCATTGAGGCAAAAGCACCTGCGATATTAGCAACATTTTGAGAGTTGAATTCCCCAACCTTGGTCATTGCGACCTCCGCAATCCTATCCATCTCTGAAAAATATAGCAGTTCGCCTCCAATTTTGGATAATGCCCAAGATATATTAGAGATTCCTTGTGCCGAGCATTCAGGTAAGGCTGTCATTGCAATCCCCACAAGCATAGACATCTCTTTTTGTCGGGCGAAAGCCAGCCTTCGAGTTGTGATCATAGAAACTTTCTCCATATTCTTAGCAATGCGATGAAGGGCAGTAGCAATGTTCAAAGGGGAAAGAGGCGAGGGGCTTAGACCTTTTGCAACTGCAACAATTGTCTCAGCAGTAACATCCAATACATCCTCTGCAGTCTGTGCTTCTACAATTGCTTTATTCAAATTGATTTCTTTCCGATGATCAGAAGGCCCAGAGAATTGGGATAGCTTATTTACAAACTCTTCCATGCTTTTCTCCTTCCTCTCTAAAAACATTCCATCGGCCAGCGAACGCACCTTCCTTTCCAAAACACCAACATCATCGATTGTTTCTGGATTCTCCAGCAGCATGAAGTCTTCCTCGGAGGTATAATCAACATCAAGATCATCTATATGCTCAAATTTCTCAACAATCTTCTTCTTGGTTTCAACTTTCTTCTTAGCCCTTTTCTTTTTCTTCTTGGAGGCAACCAAATCCTCCATCATTTGAGCCATGCCCCTTGCTTCAATCGACCTAACTGCCATCTTCCTTGCCCTCACACACCAATCCATTCCATCAGTGTCTTCAAGCAGCTTAGACTTCTGCTCTTTCACCCTCTTCTTGGGAGCCCGGTAACCAAACGGATCAAGTTCCCCGATGAACTCCGATTCCCAATCCACATCAGATTCCTCAACTCTATCATCATTATCCTTCACTGCAGCAATGCTAGCTTCCCTGGAGCCAGTACCGGTGTCTCTACCTAATCTAGTGCAATCACTTCTCAACATAAACGGCTTAGGTTTCCTATTCAAATACCAGGTTCTTGTGATCACAGGGAAAGTGCAACCACAACCAAGCCTTGGAGTGAAACCAAAGGGTTTCAAACAACTTTGGTGAAACATAGAATTCAATAACCCTTCCATACTTTTTCACCTTGTCATCCAAACAAAAAGAAAATCAAACCAAAACACAACCAGGTTTTGAGCATGCAACCCAACAACAACAAAATCTTGTCTTTCCCAGTTCCTAATTTTATTAACGCCAATCAATAAGCACATAAACGTGAATCCTTTATGAGCTTCCTAATAGCAAGGAAATGCAAAAACCTTCAATAAAATTGACAGAATATATAAATAAAACAACACATTTAGCTGGGTTAGGTGCTTAACAATACACCAAAAAAGTCATGTGAACAGCACAAATAGCACCGAAGAAAACAACTCAAATTCAACTACAAAAGGAACCTATTTTCCAATCATTAAGAAAAAAAAAAGAAAACCGAAAAAGGAGATTTTGAAGCTCACCTTATCTTGGAGGAAGCACGAACTCACTGTTTTGAGGAGCCAACAGCGAAGATAGTGCTAGTGTATACTTGAAGATTGAAGAAGAGCGTTTTACCTTAAAAACGCAGGTGGTTTAGCTTCTGTGTCAAAATCTGAGAACCGAACCCATCAATAAACCAATAGAATAACTGATTTAACGATTCAACCGGAATTGAATCATGATTAAACTGATTTAAATAACTAATTACTATAAATTTCTAAATATCTAAAAATAATAATTTAACATGAAATTTTAATAAAATTTCACATTCAACTAATAAATAATTTTGGTTCTAAAATTATTTTATAATTATCTTTAAAAATTTATAATTATATTTAAAAATCAAATAGTAAAATTGGATTTATTTTTTATAATCTAAAAAGAAAAAAAATAAAAAAAGCTACTGCACTATCTTATAACCAAGGTTCAGAAAACCGGACCGGTCATCAAACCGCTCTAACTACTGGTTCATTAGTTCATTGGTCCAACCGATTCAACCGGAAAAACCATTTCAGAATAAAATAATAAATAAATTATATATAAACATCATAAAATATAATTATAGTCTAATATAGATCTTAAATATCTTCCAAATTTAAAACATATGAAATCTCAACCAAATCCATATGATCTTATCAAAATACAAAGTTAAATAGTGAAAAGAGCAATGGTGCAAACAGCAACAATACAACTAGAAATAATCATTAATCACTCCTAAATTAATTCAAAACAATAGCATAACAAATAATCACCCCTAAATTAATTCAAAACAGCAGCATAATAAAATCATAAATCACAAATCACAAATCACTTATAACAAATTCAAAATTCAAAACACTCAGTGCCATAATTCCATAACAAAACAGCAGTATAAGTGCATAACAAGTTAACAATAGCAGCTTAACAAGTCACTAATCAGTAATCACAAATTCCAAACTCAAATCAGCAGCATTACAAAAGACCCAAGAAATCACAAATCACAAATTCAACCTCAAATCCCTGAAAGAGTAACACAGACTCAACTTCCCACTATCCTCAAATCAGTAAATCAGTAATCAGTAAATCAGTAAATCAGCATTGAAGGTAGCTAGAGAAAAGGTGGTTCTGAAACCTTACAACAACAAAATCCCTGCATATTATAGATACAGCTTTGTTGTTCTGCATACTATATATTTCTGATAGACTAACACAATCAAAACCCCATCACCAATCTTTGGATGCCTATCACCAGAAGCTTTACCAGTTCCACCCAAAGTCACACTATGCAAAATTGACACATTGTTACCAATCACTGCAGTTTCATCAACAATTTGCTACAGCATTTCAGCCAGTCAACAATTACAAAACAGCAAAAGTACAAAACACTAAAACACCAGTAGCCCTCTTCATAGTCTTCATGTTTCTGTATCAGAGGGTGAATTTCGAATACAATAAAAAAACTTACTAACCAACAAACAGAAATTGCAATTGGAATACAATAAAATAGAAGACCAGAATTAATTTAATTTTCAGATTATTTATTTCTTATACTAACCAACAAACAGAGGAAGATGAGCAGAGGAAGTTCACAGAGGAAGTTCACAGAAATTGAACAGAAATCAAAGTTCACAGAGGAAGTTCACAGAAAAAAGAACAGAAATCTAAGTTCACAGAGGATGAAGTTCATGTTTCTTATACTAAAGAAGATGAGCAGAGGCGAAGAACAAAGAAGATGAGCAGAGGACGAGTCACTCACCTGGGATCGATGGAGGGCTACTAGTGTTGAGGACCACGCGACGATGAAGACGTTGAGAGGGCTACTGGTGTTGAGAAGATGAAGACGATGGAGATGGAGGGCTACTGGGCAGGGAACCAGGCGACGATGGAGGGCTACTGGGGCGGCAGGACCAGGCGACGGCGGTGGCGCTGACAACCCGCGACCGCGGCGACGATGGAGGGCGACTGGGCCGCTAGGGTTCAGACTTCTACTGGGCTAGGGTTCACTGATTCACTCACTGTGAGACTGAGAGAGTGAGATGAA
>NC_029776.3:88806453-88813555 GCF_000817695.3 Arachis duranensis
TTATTATTATTATTATTAGGATTAAATTAAAAAAAAATAAACATAACAGTCTTTAAGCAATTATTATTATTATTTTTTTATTTTTTTTACCGTATTCTCTAATTTTTTGATAAGCTAATAATTAATCTATTACGAATTGAAACTTCATTTAATTAAAAGTTTGTCGCTAAGTACTGCATGTATAAGATGGAATTCAAACCCTCATATTTATTTAAGCAAACTAATAAGTTAACTACTAGAGGAACTCAACTTAATTATTTTGTACTTTTAAATTTATATTAGTATAACATCAGTTTTACGCCAGTGATATATAATTTTAAAATACAAAATGTTTTATCATCAATATCTTTTGCGTTTCATTATATTCAACCCTAAAATAATAGGTTTATAAAAAACTACTTCATTTCGAACCAAATTATGAAAATAATATGCACGTTAATAACATGTGAGTAAATAAAAATGTAAACGTATTTATCTACCAAAACAATCTTTAAAAAAAAATCTACTTATACTAAACAACATATAAACCTATTTATTATCGGAGACAAAAAATTAATAGTTGAAACATATATTTTAACACAATATTTAAAACTAAGTGAATACATATAATATGTAGGGTGTAACTAATTACCAAGGTTCTGAAAATCGAATCGGACCGGTCGGTTTAACTAGTTTAACCGCAAATCAATTATACAAGCAGTCCGGTCTCTTTTAATAACCGCCTGATAAAAAACTGTTTGAAAACCATAATAGTAGGTCACACAAACTTCAGTGTGTTAAGTTTTTTGTTTTTATAATTATTATGTAATTGAAATAATTGTTGATGGTTGATTTCAGTGAATCTGGGATAATTTTGTTCTGCTGTTTTACTTCTCTTAAATTTTGATGGATGATAGTTGATGGTGTTTTATTAAATTATCTAAAATAATTTATTGATGATTGATGATTTTTTTAATTTGAAATTATATATTTAATTTTTAATAATTTTATTTAATATTTAATTAAACCGGTTGAATTTCGGTTAAACTCCAATCAAACCATTAAACCAATAAACTAGTCACTCTATCGATTCTTTGACCGATCCGATTCTCACAACCTTGCTAATTACACCACGTTCAATTACTATAATAATAACACACTATTTATATTATCTTACCAAAATATCCCTAATTTTGTTTGTTTTTGAAAAATTTTAATCTTCACTAATTGATTATAACAATAAATGTATACAGATTTTAATGATTGTGTCATTGATATTAGAAAAATATCCTTGCTTTTGGTAGTGTAATAAATGGTATATATATAAAATCTTTCTAAAAGAAGAATATCTTGACAATTCATCCTCTTTCCAAAATAGTAAAATCATTAAATTTTACATTTTTTACATATGAACATATTGACAATTTAATGATTGTGACACGTAAAAAAAAATTAATTATATTATACATATCAATGTTAACCTATAAGGTTAGATTCATATAAAATTATAAGGTTTGAAATGTAAATATACTTGTGATGATCTCATTTTTAATAAGACGACAAACCAAATTAATTTTTTTTAAATGACATAATCACTAAAATCTGTATATATTTATTGTTATTATCAATTAGTGAGGACTAGCGTTTTTCAAAAACGGACAAATAAAATCAGGAATATTTTAATAAGATAATATAAATGGTGTATTATAATTAGTCATTGAGGGATATATAATTAGTTCCATGTAATATGTATTCACTGTCCTACGTATTAGCAGGGTTCGATTCTTAACGACTTTAAAAAAAATAATTAACATAAACCAAATGAAAAAAGAAAAAATGATTATACAAATTTATGTAAATTCAAAAAATAAAGTTTTGCATAAAAATATATTTAAAAAATATAATTATTTATGTGTTTTTATTTATAATTTTAAATTTTTGTAATAAAATAGTTTTATGACATAATAAAATTTTATGTGATTAGTATTCTATTATCGTAGGCACAAAATTCCTTGGTAAAGCTTAAAGTAGTATTGTTTATATTTTTACAAAATTCAAATTGTCCAAATATGATTTTCCTTTTGGAAACAATGTCTTAAGGCAAGATTTTTCCGAATAGGGATAGCCGACGTAACACCATCATGAGATGAGGATGCCCTTTTGTCACAGTGGGAGCAATAATTATATTATTGGCTTATGAGAAAGAGTAGGATTTTATAAATAAAAAAAAAAGAAAGAAAGAAAAGAAAGAAGGGTTATTCAATGGTAATTGGCATTTCTTCATGGTAATAAATTAGAATAATGCTACCTAGCTAGCTATCCAAATTTTTTATTAATTAAGCCTAATTAAATTGGTCTAATATAATAAAACTTAGTTATAACTAATATTATTTTAAATTTTATTATTTAATTTAATTAAACTTGATTCATAAAAATACTTAAATGTATAATATTACTTAATAAACTATTAAATGATGTAAAATAAATTATTTAAACAAATATAAATCTATAAATATTGCTTACGGGTTAAATAATTTTTGTTTATTTTTATTATCAGTTTATAATTTTTTATTATTTTATATAAAATATAAAAACAATAAGAATCCTGGTATTTGTTTTTACATTTTTTCACAAAAAGTTAAAAAATTATATATAAAATAAAAACAAAATATCAAAATAAAATTCAAATAATAAACTCTATATGTCCGACTACCAAACAACCTATGAAGCATAAACACTTTTTTAATTTGTTGTGATTGCGTATCGAACACATTTTAAATATGACATTCATCGACATTCATCTGACACGCATGTCTTATATCTTTAATTGTGTTTTAATAAAAAATAAATTTTTTTTTGGATACGCTATTTGGACACACCTAAATACCATCACGTGTCAGCATGTCCAACCTTATTCTTAACATGTATTTTTGAAATTATGAGTTTAGAAATAATATATATTATTAATTATTAAAACAAAACGTATCTTATTGTATCTGTATATTCATGTATGTGCATAATAGTAAACGAATTTAGATTCTCAAAATTTTAAATTTTTATTTTAAAAAATAAAATGTGATCTCTCATTCTTAAATAATTTTTTTTATTTTTTTTAGTTTCATTTATAAAATATATAATAAAAAATTATATTTTATTCTCGAAAATAAAACTCAAAATTTAAAAAATTCAAATTCATAGTAAACAACCCAACCCAACACAAGAAAAATGAAATTAAATAGCAAGACGGAATAAGATGTGAATCAACCAACTACCATCAATTAGACAACATTCCAAAATGACTCTAGATAGAACATTAATTTACCCTTATTGTACCGACCTACTTGTATATATGATATATGTCGTGATTAGATACCTTCTGATGGTATTGTTCCTTTTAAGTTCAGTTGATGTTACAAATAATATTATTTAATTAATTTGTGATTTTCTATATTGTTTTTCTTTTCTTTTTCTTAGTTTTTTTTTTTTTTTTACAGTAGATTAATATAAAATGTAAGGTGCCAATCTCAATAAGTTGGTGTCCGTAATAATAATTCCTCTTAATTTTGAATGTTTACATTAAAAGACCCACGGCTAATGATTATGAAATGTCATTTTTCAAACAATAAGAGTTTGTTATTCAATCTCCCCACCCAAAACATAAGTCTTTATATTCAAACAAGTGGTCCATAAATAGACAAGAGCTCTAAAATTATTTATTTTGAGATGTGTATATGATGATGGTTTTGATTTCTTCCATGTCCATCAATAGCAATAGCATCTTTGTTTCTCTCTTCTTTATTTTCTTTCTTTCTCTATTTGAAGATCAGAAAGAAACCATGGCTAGTATGATAAAGATGTATATTAAAATATTGATTTTGCGACACCACCAATTTTTGTCGCCACCCTAATAATGAAAATATCAAATAGACAAATACGATTGATTTGTTTGGCCTAATTTGCCAATCTCTCTCTATTTTGTTCTCATTCGATCAATTATTCTTTAGACTTCCCATCACTTTTTTGTGCTATTCTTTTACGTGTCATGAAACCATAAATGATTATGCCCTATTCCCAATCACCATTCATGAATCACATCTTTTTCACATTTTCCACCAAATTCATCTTTTTTTTTGTTAAATATATAATTATTTATGTGTATTATTTATTTAACAGATTAAATTGTTAGATAACATGATTTTATAATATAGTATTAAAATGTTTTATAAGTAAAATAAATATTTAAAATTTAATTCTTATTGTTTTTATTTCTTTTTAAATAAGAATAAATTAAAAATTATTTATACATAATTAATATAAAAAAACTCTTATACGTGGAGAAATAAAACTTAAATTTTTAGAAAAAAGAGAGAGATAATTTTAATTTTAGTGAGAATTGATAATTAATTTAAAATATCATATTTGTGCAAGCTCGACACTATTAATTTAAAATGATTTACTTTTATACTTTTAAATTAAATATTAATTTTTATTTTTTTAATAAATTAGACAATTATATATAGACACAATAGTAAGCACCTTAATTTAAAACATCATATTTGTGTAAGCTCTACACTATTGAGGGCACACCAAGGGAGAAAACAAATAACTTAAAATCTCTAACAAAAAATAACAGGGTGGCTTAAAACTAGTTTTGGCTATTATATACCCTCTTGTTACCTAAGGTTCTTAACGTAATTAAGAAGACCAACACTTCAAACATGGAGAAGCTAGCATTTTGAAAAAGAACACAGATTGGGAAAACGCCAACAATAGGTGAACATGAAATCTAGATGCCTGATTTCAATAAACTAGATATGTATTTTTTTTGTTTCATTTTTGAATGCTCATAATTTTGTTTAATTGATTATTGGTTGATTTTAATTATTTTCCAAATAAGCCGTTTTAAAAATCAGAGGATCCAATACGATGGGTCATCCGGATTGTAATATTAATTTTTTTTCCCAATTTTCGCTGGCGGAATATTAATAAAACTTTATAAAAAACCATCAAGAAGTTACTATATTGGTATGGCCCATTAGGCCCAACTATTGTTGTCCGACAAAAACTAAAATAAAATCTCAATCGTTGATTAAAAGAAAAATCTCCATGAATGTTTCGTTGAAAAAGGAAAAACACATCATCAATATTAGCCGCACAAATGGAAAAGCAAAAGCGAATACATAAACAGTTAAACACTGAGAAGAGAAACAAGAAGTGGGAAGAGGGACAGAGAGATCATGGTATTGATTGATATATTGTAATTTGGGAAATCTCTAACATCCTATAATCCATTTAGGATTTAATTTATTTCTACGTACTAATACTGTATAATGATTATATATATCTACAGTTTTTAATTTTTTTTTTAAATGTTGAATCATGATATTGCAAGTAACTATCTGTTATAATGGTAAAAAACTTCTATTCGTTATGATTCTTCACATTTCTAAATGTTTGTTGGTTGACAATAATAAAAAAAGGTAAAGTATATTTTTTGTCTTTGAAGTTTACTAAAAATTTTAAAAATACCCTTAAGTTTTAATTTGTTTCAATTTCATCCTTAATGTTTTCGATTTGCATCAATTTTATCCTTATCTTCAATTTTTTTGGTCAAATTATGGTCAACATTAATTTTTTCCAATAACACCCCCAAACTCTATTCTCTTTCCTCATCATCAAGAACAACAACTATCCAACATCCCCGTCGCTGTTTGCGCCCCAGCTCCGACCACTGCAAGTGATGTATATCAAATTCTCCTTCTCTCTTTCATGGAGAAGACTTCATTACAAGACCCAGCATTCCACCACCGATCCTTGACCATGGCTCCAACCAACAAGTACTATGAAGCACTTGAAATAGAATCCATCAACATTTAAAAAGAAGCAAAATAAAAAATGAGCAACGGCAACATCAACAACAGCAAAACACAACAATAACTCCATGTAACAATAAATCAAAACTCCATAACAAATAAGAGGTACATGTCCCTTCTGATTCTCAATTACTTTCTTCTCTTTGTGGGTACCGTATTTTCAAGCATGTTCTCAAAGATTTCAACAAAAAGATGCTACATTTATCATCTTCGTTGGAATCATGTTGGGAATCAACAACCTTCTTTTCTCATGGGGCGTTGTATCTTTCAGTTTGCAAGTGTTGAAGGTAAGGTCCCATGGAAATTAAATTGTTGAAGTCAAGTCAGAGATGCTCAAACTTCTTTAGAACTCCGATGGTGACCGAAATCCCACCGAAAAAGCCATTGTAGGACAAGTTGATGAGCTGGCGTTGAGATTTGGAGAAGAAGTTCATTGGAATGTCGTCGGAAAATGTGCGAGAAGACAAATCGAGGTACCAGAGGAAGTTCGTTATGTGGCCGAAGAGCGTGTCAGAGAGGAGATTGTGAGCGAGGTTGAGTAACTGGAGGTTGGCGAGGTTAAGTTGGTGAGGTTGAGGAGCGGCAGAGGGAGGTGGCTGGAGAGGAAGTTGTTCTGGAGGTAGACTACACGGCAGAAGAGACAATCGGAGAGGGAGTGAGGGATGGCCGGATGGGACTGTTGATGAGTGAGTTTGGGGATGATGATGAAAGAAAATAGGGTTTGGGGGTGTTATTAAAAAAAAAAGTTTTAGGGTGTTTTTAAAAAAAAAAATAATGTTGACCATAGTTTGACTAAAAAATTTGAAGATAAGGATAAAATTGATGCAAATTGAAAACATTAAGGATAAAATTGAAATAAATTAAAACTTAGGGATATTTTTAAAATTTTTAGTAAACTTTAGGGACAAAAAATATATTTTATCAAAAAAAAAAGTATGCGAACATTTATACTTCAGATATATTAATCACTAAAAAAATATTAATAAATTTTTTATGAATAGTAGACATAAATAAATTATATTTAAATTAAAAATTTTTATTCTATCATATAGAGGCTAATCTAAAGATAATGTGTCAACATTATTATCGTAAAAAATTTTATTAATATTATATTTTTTTCAAAGACTAATGTTTTTAAAGTGTGAATTTTCATTAATTTATTTGTTATTTTATTCTAATTCAAATTAAATATAAATAATATGTATTAATATATGATTTTTTAACTAAGATGACTAATAATTTTTTTAATA
>NC_029776.3:88813613-88845215 GCF_000817695.3 Arachis duranensis
GTTTTAAAAATAATATAAACCTTCAATATTTCTTTCATTTAATTTGTACAATCTTTATAAAAAAAAATATAATAAGATAATTTGAACCATTTTAGCAGATGTTCTTTATTTATTTTTTTAAATGTATAGCAATAAGAAAATATAAATAGGGAAGATGGGACCATGCATGGTGTGTATTAGACTATTGGTAGTGGTGGTAACAGCTTCTTAGAAACAGTTACCATATATTGAAGGTTGACACTTGCATAGCAGATACTTGACTACGTTCTCTTACCATTGAGACGTATGCTTACTATTTTTCATTTTATGTTTACAATTTTTAATATTAACTAAAGTTTGATGATTTACACTAGTATTGTCAATTTGTCATGTAATTAATTATTATAATATTAATTAAGAAAAGTAAAAATAAGATAGGACAGTACCGACTAAACAAGGTAATTTAATTTGATCCAGTAATGATCAAATATTTATTATATATATATATATATATATTTATTATTACTCTTACGGCGCGGTCCACACTCCACACTGCTAAGCCTTGTTGAGTGAGATTATCCATATGAAAAAAGTTAATAGAAATTAATCTCTAAAAAAATAAATTATTTTTAAATTTATTTCTTAAAAATTTTATCAATCAAATTAATTTTTTAAAAATAATAAAATAATTACGTTTGTCCTGTTATTTCATTAACTATTTTCGTTACTAATTAATGACGTAAAACGTTAACTGATAACTTATATGATATTTAATATGTCTAATTTGACGTTTACTAAATATGTTTTGTAAAAATCTATTAATTTATTAGTTCCTTTTTTCAATTATATAAATTCTAATTCTAATATAACTTAGAGACTAAATTAATAGATTTTCATAAACATATCTGGTTAGCGTCTAATTAATATACGTGCTAATAGATATATTATATGTTAGTTAATATTGCACGCCATCTATTATTAACAAAAATTATTAATAAAATATCAATTGATAAAATTTTTTAGATAACTTTAAAAATAATTCATTTTTTTATTAATTTGACCTTTTAACTCTCTCTCTCTAATAATTTTTTTTTTAATTTAAAGCGTGAATCTTGTATAAAATTCTTTTATGTTTAAATTCTAACAAGGAATCAACTTTAAATTTTTTAATTATAAAAATTTTAATAACATATATTATAAAGCTACTTATCTCAATAGAAATACATACTTATATATTTAATAATGTTTCTAACTTCCTACCATCTTATATTAGACTAGTGTTTTGATTTGTTTCTCTCTTGTTTATCTTCTAAAAAATTTAATCCAATGCACATGTTTCTCATATTTTTTTATAAGTAATAAAACAATTTTAGTAAAAGTAGAATAGAGTACATTTCAACGTATTATATTCTTAAAAAAAAATAATTTCGCTAAGGAGATAATGAGAAATTTTGACAATGTGAATAATAAGTTGATTATTTAGTCCAATAAAGATAAAAAATGAAAATCACTTTACAAATTATTCTAAATCCAAAAACTTTCATTCAATTATTTAACAAAAACAAACATCCAAACCCTAATTACAAACAGCTTTCACCCCCAAATCCTTCTTCTTCCCCAGCTAACAGCCACTCCCGACGTTCTTCACTAACCATCCTACCTCGGTGGCTTTAGAGACACCATCATTGTCCATCAGCTTCAACCCCAATCCACCCCCTCTCTCGCACACGTCTGTCTCCGTCGCTGGCAACCAACAGCTCGGACGGACACCACCTTCCCGTCGTGAGTCTCCGTGTCATCCACCGGCAGCCCCCGTCAAGGAAAGCTTCGTCGTTCCCATTGCGCGTCCCTGATGCCTGGCTCGCCGTTGTCACCTGCGCCGGCACCCAACCTGGAGGTCGTGTCCTACCACCGCCGCCCTAGCATCCTAGATCAGACCATCTAACTCGTAACCGTTGAACAGGTCGCCCCCGTTGTTGCTACGTCACCCACCCCAGCCGTCATCGACCTGCTACCGGACGGACACCAACTCGCGGCAAGGCTTGTTCTTCTATTGCTGTTTTAACAGAATCCATTAAGCCCCCAAAAAACAACCATCTACGAAAACAGTAACAATAACTATCCGACTAAGTATAGAAATGAACATCTGACATCTTGTATAAAAAATAACCATCCAATTACTCACTAAATGACCATCTGCATACCTAATGGCGTGTTGTTAGACTACGCGGCGGACGCAATGTGCGCGAAGGGGGTGTCTTTGTCGGATGTTCGCGGACAGCTGGGCGGCGTTAGAGAGAAAGATACTGCAGGACAAAAATCACAGCAAAAAAGAGAGGTTATCGTATACGTAACTGCACTATTTATAAATTCTTATTTTTCTAAAATTTAAAATTTAAAATTATTAAAAATTATTTAAATTAATTATCATCTAATTTTAATTTTTTAAAAGTTTATTATTCATATTATTCACTGAACTCATTGTGATGCTATACTTTAAAAAAAAAAAAAAACTATACATACATGTACTTTGTTATTTTGTTTTACTACTGTCTCCTTCCTATAAAGGTAGAGCACGTTTAAATTAGTGTTCCACATGAAAGCAAGCCTAATCGTACAAATTAAAGTAATAATGTTATATTATCATCATGTGCAAGGTGTGCGATTTTATTATTTTAATTTGGTCAAAGAAAATAATAGACACTGGTCATTGTTGGTCAAAGGGAAAAAAAAGTGGTACACACTATACAGAGCAAACAACAGTGGCGGTGGTTGCATGTTAGTACTTAGTACTGTTCTGGTCTTCTCAAATTACATATGTGCATGCATTAAGACTATAGCAAGTTGTTATATAAATTTTTAGCTTTCAAGGCTTGTTCAGTTAATCTTATAAAAAATAATGTTATTCTAGATAACTAATGCTTAAAATAAAATTTTGTCAGAGTTTTGTTAGCAAATAATGACTTATTTGTACAATAAAATTTATGAGTTACAAAATGAATATTATCTATAATATTTAGAATAATCATCTATATACTAAAGATAATAAACATCTCATGTTATAAAATTACTCATCTCAGAAGCTTACGCTGATAAGAAAGAGTAACACTAATAGTTATATCTCTAATACTTCCTAAACCTCCATTGTATGTATTGTACAAATATTTCATTAGCTTTTCATACTTTCCCATCTTGTTAATATTATTCGCTACAAATTAATATTAATATACTGTTAAAATTTTATATTATATGTAATCAAATTAATTTCATTATTATTATGTCAACGTATTTTCAGTGAATCTCAATTATTAAATACAATAACATAAATAAATTAATAAACCCATAGCAGGAATTAGCTTTTGGTCTTTGCCGGTTGTGGAGATTTCGTGTATAGAAGAATGGAACATTTTTTAAATAAATTCTAAACATTAATATTTTAACAATAAATTAAAATAATATTAAATTCCAAAATAATCTTTTTTTTAGGTGAAAAATTCGGGTGGATCTTTTTCGATTTTGGCCAAAATCAAGTGGATCCCATTCAATTATTTTTTACATTTATGGTATTAGTTTTTAGTGGTAAAATTTTGTTTAATTAGCAAATTACATATAAAAAATTAGTTTAATTTAATTTAATTAATTTTAAAGTTTATAAATTGTATTGATAATTGGTTTTTAATATTATTTAAAATTTTTAAATTATAATTTAAAACCAAAGACTATTTAATTTAAACTCAATATAAATAATTAAACCAAATATGAGATCAAAATACCAATTAAAATTTAAAATATTATTAATTGAATTCATCAACTTATTTGGTTTTAAAAAAAATAAAAATAATTAAACATGAAGAAATGGATAACTAAACAAAATCTTCTTTTAAGAAAAATGAAAGTTTATTTTTACAATTGATAAGCTATGTTTAAATTAAATTTAATTTTAAAATTCTAACATTTTTATATAAAATATAATTAGATTTAAAAAATAGTTAAAACTTTTGGATTAACATCCCCGTTTGCTCAAATAAGTGTTGTGATAAGTTATTATTGGATTTAATACTGAATATTTTTGTAGAATTGACAACTTGGAGTAAAACATTCAGCCCCTTTTGTAAATGCTGATTCGCTGTCGTCTTTTTTAGTCCTTCGTGTAGTCGCAACAGCCGTGTCGACCCTTGCGCAACGTAGCCGTTGTTTCCGTTGTTCCCTCCACTCTCTGCCGTTTTCGTCGTTCTTTGCACTCTGTTATTTTCGTCGTCCTAGTCTGCTGCACTCTGTTTGCATTTAGAATAGAGCTTTAAGTAAATCATTCGTTTTAAGGGGCATAATAGGGCGATCTCTCATAATTTTAATTTTTTATATGTAAATTTCAGTTTAGTTTTTTTTTTTAATTTTATTTTAGTCTTAATTTATTATATAAATATTTTTTGTCTTCTTTTAATATTTTATCTAATTTCGTACCTATTCGTTTTAATTTTTTTAAATGATTATTTATTTTTGAATTTGATTTTTTTCTTATTTTCTTAGTTTTTTTTCTAAACTTCTAACTTTTATTATAGTCTGATATTTGGTTTTAGTTTTTTTTTTAACCTTCTAATTGTTTGATTTTTTGTTCTCATTTTGCTAACTTTTTAATTATTTTATTTTTTTATTATTTGTTCTGATTCTATCTTAATATTTGTTTTTTTTAATGATTTTTGGTTACGATTATTTATTAGAACTTTTTCTTTTTAATATTGTATTAGTATAATCTTTTATGATGAATCAAATTATGTGTTAAACATTATTATGGTCATCTACAAAATGTCACTGACGTTTTGTGTTTTTTCAATTAAAATAATATTTTTTAACAAAATGTCAACGACGTTTTGTGTTTTAGTAATTAAAATAATAATTTTTATTATAAAACGTAAGTGGCATTTTGTTCTTTCATAATTAAAAAAAATTAATTATAAAACGTCAATGATGTTTTGTGCTATCACCACAATCATGTAAAACACTAAAATGATTAAATATTTTGGTATTTCACATTCAAATTATTCATATATAAAAATTTTAGCCTATTTATTGTTGGTTCTGATTTTTGGTTTAGCATTTTTAGAAATAAAACACGCTATGATTTGATTGAAGACTTGATTTAAAAAAAGTTTAGACGCTTACTTTTATTATATAGATAAATTAAAAAGATAAAACAGAAAATCAGATTGAGTATATAAATCATGATAATGCTCTTCTAAATTAAAATAGTTTAAAAATCGAAAAATCAAATCAAATCAATGCAATCTAATTAAATTCGATTTGGTTAGCCTAAAAAGTACATCAAACGAAACCAAATCATAGCTCAAATCAAATTAAAGTGTGGGTAGCTAGTATTTTTGTCCCCTCTGTAATAATGCAGAACTCTATTATATAGTGTCCTCACATTTTAAGATAGATTGCTAATAGGCTGTCTTGATTTGAGGAGAAATAATACTTTATTTGAGACATATATTTACATAAATATTAAATCCTACGAATAAAATGTGCCTCCAATATAATAGGCTTACTTATTAAGTAAAAGAAAATCACCCACAAGAGACATGAAACACAAGTCCGTACTTATTAGTTATTATTATATGATTGCCTTGGTAGAGAGAGAGAGAGAGAGGAACTGAATCTAGAATGAGTAATTCAGTGTTGTGATTGAAAAATTGAATGTAGGCGTGAGTGAGTGTGCCTTTTATAGTTGCAGCTTAGTTTTAGAGTCTCTTACAAGATTCTAGGATCTAACTAACTCTTAATAAGTGACGGAGAATTTATATCGGTAAAGAGATTTTAAAATAATCGCGTTGGAAGTATAATTTTAAACTGACATATAATTAATGTTTAATTTGATTGTCACAATGTAAACCAATAAAAATAATTAAAGTATTTAAATTTCAAGTCGTCTCTCAAAGGAATTACATAAAAGTATACTTATTTATTGGTTGTGAGAAAGTATTTTTGAGACTTTTTTTGAATGATGAACGAGAAATGTAAATAACAAAAAAATAAACTAACAACTAAGAAAAGTCCTAATAAGGGTTAAGAATTAAAATTCCTATCCTCATTATCATCGTCAATTGTGATGGTAATTGTCTTTTACTCTCACTTAGTTAACCTCTAACAATTGAAGAAAAGTCAAGTGAGCAAAATCAATTTAAATTCACAAGTCCTAATTAAATACTAGATTTAGTGAAGTTCAAGCCAATTAGCAACTTTCAATCATCAATTAACAAGAGAGTTTGACAATTCAAGAGTCTCCAAATTACTCAATCCAAGTCAAGAACACAAAAATCTATTTTAAAATCCAACCAAACATTTTATCAAACACTTGGAAGATACAAAATAAAAACATAAAAAATTAACAGAAAATAGTAAAATCTAAGACTAACAATTGCAAGAAAACAATAACAACAAATTAAAGAAAGCGACAATAAATATAAAATACCTCAAGTGCATTAAAAGGAAATTAGAATCAACAAGAAGTCATGAACAATAAAGCAACAAGGTAAAGGAAACAACATATAAAACTAAGAAAGCAAAAAAGTAATAACAAGAAATTAAAAGAGGAACTTGAATCAAGATAAGAAGTAGAATCTAAACCTAGATGAAACTGAAAATAAAAGAAGAAATTCTAAAACCTAGAGAGAGGAAAGAGCCTCTCTCTCTAAAATTCTACATCTATCTAAAACTAAAACTTGTGAATGGATGGAATGATGCCCTCCTCCTTCACTGCCAGCCTCTAATCTGCATACTGGGCTCGAAACTGAGCCAGAAATGAGCTCTGAAATCAACCCCAGTGTTTTCACTTTATTGCAGTACGTGACGCTCGTCACGTGTAACTCTGCACTGGCCACGCGTACGCGTGACGTTGCTCCTGGTCATACGCACGCCTCAGCCATGCGTACGCGTCGACACCAGCTTCTCAAATTTTTAATTCTTTGTGTTCCTTCCACTTTTGCATGCTTCCTTTCCATCCTCTAAGCCATTCCTGCCCTATAAACTCTAAAATCACTTAACAAACACATCACGGCATTGAATGGTAATAAGAAAGGATTAAAAATTAGAAATTTAAAGGCCTAGGAAGCATGTTTTCAATCATAGCGCAAAATTCAGAAGGAATCTAAAAAATATGCAATTTATATGAATAAGTGTGAGAATAGTTGACAAAATCTACTCAATTCAATCCAAAATTTACCATAAAATAGTGGTTTATCAATCTTCCCACACTTAAACATTAGCATGTCCTCATGCTAAGGTCAAGGGAATCTATAAAAGGGTGAAGAGGAATGATAGAATTTATTAAATGCAACCTATCTATATGAATGCAACTACATGCTAAATGCCTGAACCTACTTGGTTAAAAGTAAATCAATCTCCAAGAATATATGAACAAGTAGGGCTAAGATAGTCATGTATTCATGAATTCCACTAATTCAAATTTCAAAATGAAGTACAAATAAACTTACAAGAAGAAAGCTAATGAAAGCCGGGAACAAAGAGCATTGAACCATCACTGGAAGTTTATGCACTCTAATCACTCTAGTATTTGAGGGTCAATTCTCTCGATTCTCTACTAATCCCGATTTTTAAGGCTTGCTTTTCTTCTACCACTCAACAAAAATTTAATGCATGAATACACATATCAAGAGGTCTTTTCAAGGGTTGTAATGGGGTTAAGGTCAAGGTAGGAATATATTTGGTTAAGTGGACTAAAATCTGAATCCTTGATTAACCTAAATTTGCCACCTAACCTAAGACAATCCATGTAATCAAAATGCAGACCTAACTACCCATTGACTATCTTTTGCCACATATTCATGCATCTCCATTTTGAGTACAATACATATGCATTGCTATCACCACTTATTTTGGGACATTTTGTCCCCTTTTATTGCTTTATTTTTCTTTTTATTTTATTTTATTATTTTTATTTTTGTTTTTTAAATGGTGGATGATGATTAATGCACACAATTAAAGTAGTAAATGCAAGAACATGCCCTCAACATTCTTTTCACATTTTCATAAAAAATATACAATACCCAATTCCCAAACTAAATGTTCCCAAACCCAATTTCCTAACATTTAATTCATGTACACTCTCACTAATCTAAGCTAACCAAGGATTCAAATTAAGGACATTCATTGTTTTCCGCTTAGAGTTAATGATGTGTTAAAATAGAGAACAAATGGGGTAAAATAGGCTCAACATTGGTTTACAAAGGATGATGAAATGGTAAGGCCATATGGATATGTGAGCTTAGTGAAACAAGGGCCTCAATCACATAAGTGCATGCATAAATCAAACAATAAAAATATAGAATCAAGCAAGACAAAGATCACAATCTTAGAGAGAATAACACACAACGAATAAAAATATTGGTTGATAAGATGCAACCAATCAATAGGCTCAAAATCTCACTGGGTTTGTGTGTTCTAGCTCTAAAACCATGTTCCAAAATAAATTTCGTCAAGCAAGTTTAAAAATTTTAATTCAAATTCGTGAAATGTCCTAAAATAGTTTTTTGGAAAGGAATTCATCACTTCAACCAAGTAGTCTAAGTAAGAAAGAAGTGGTAAAATATGTACAAATTCTAACTAAAATTCAATCTATCATGTGGTGCAACAACTAACTAACAAAGAAGATTAAGAATTGGTGTTGGTGAAAGGAGTAGTTACCCATGGAAGTCGGTCTTGATCTCCCCACACTTAAAGATTGCACTGTCCTTGGTGCATGCAAAGATGAGCAAGGTGGAGTAGGGTGGGTTGCTACAACTGATGAGCTTCTTCAATAGATTGTGTGGAGGAACTTATTTGTCGCCCTATTTAGAAGCTTTTCCTTTTCCTTCTCGGTGACCAGCCTGAAAGGGGAGAAAAGACGGAAGAGAAACAAGTCACAATTCACCAAAACAATGCAAGAAGTATTCAACAGTTGAGTAAGAAAATTCAACACCAATGAAAAGATAGCAAACTTAGAAAAGAAAATAAGAACAAGCACAAAGTTAAAATGCAATGAATGAAAGGATGCGAATGCAATAGACAAAAGAAAACGGAAGGGAATAGAGATGAGAAGTGAAACTTTGAAAAGAGGGAGAAGAAGAAAGTAAAAAAGGAAGAAGAAAGAAGAAGAAAGGAGAGAAGAAAGAAGAAGAAAGGAAAAGAAACAGGGCAGAAATAGGAGAGTAGAGGTTGTGAAGTCGACGCGCGCGCATGAGTCATGCGTGCCCGTGAAAACAGAAAAAGGCAGGTGACGCGTACGCGTCCATCACGCTTACACGTGAAATGAAGAAAAAGATACCGACGCGTACGCGTTGATCACGGGTACGCGTGAGAAGCAAAAAAGAGAAGGTGACGCATACGCATCAGTCACACACACGCGTGGAGGCTTTTTGTGTTTGACACACAAAACCTGCATAATTCCATCACAACTCTCGGGTTTTTATATCATGTGGTATGGTAGCAACAAAATTTTGGACGTCAACGCGCACGCGTCGGCCTCGCCTACGCGTGATAGCCCCCCATTTTTTTTCAAAAGCTTATTGAGAAACTAACAAGCTACCAAAACAATGTCAAATATTATTAAACAAGCTAAATCACAACTTCAACTAAATAAACCTAACTAAAAATAAAAATTTGACTTATTACCAATATAAACAAAAGGGAAAATGGGAAGAATCTACCATAGTGGGGTGTCTCCCACCTAACACTTTTATTTATTGTTCGTAAGTTGGACATTTTGGTGATCTCCATGTCGTGGTGGCTTGTGCTTGTACTCATCCTTGAACTCCCACCAATGCTTGGACTTCCAATAAGCCAAAGTTTAAATTTAATAACTCCAAGCTTTGATAAAGTTCCACACAAGCTAAGGGCTCCCAAAGTTGGCATTTATGTTGTAATCCAGGATCCCATATCTTATTTTCACACCCATCTTCAAATTAATCCTTGTAATTCCACTCGGGTAGTAAGCAAGATGAATTCTCAATTAGGCACCAAACTCTTCTTCTAGACCCATTCAAATAAGCACTAAACCAATCCTTGCATCTAGTTCTTGAAATCTCAACCTTGATGAGCCTTGATTTGCAACGCCAACCACTAAACGTCCTTCTCTTACGCTTCATTCCATAAAGCCTCCTAAGTTGACAATCCGTTTCAAGTAAACCATATTTAAGCGAGAAATTAAAGCTTAAGGAGAAGATATTTACCCACTTGAATGAAAGGATGGGTGGTGATGGCTTGGGGAGAGGTGTCTCCAATGGCCTTGCCAATGTTGGCTTCACTCCCTTTGACTCCTCTTTGATGATCTCCACCTCTTGACAAGCTTCTTCAACTTCAACCTCTTCCTCTTGGTAGCTTTCTACCAATTCAATCTCTTCTTCATCATTTACCAAGGGTCTTGGAGGTTGTGCACCTTCTTCCTTATCCTCTTTTTCAAGTCCAAAATTGTAGATAGAAATTCATCAATTATTGAATCCATCTCTTGATTAACCTCCTCAAAGTCTTCCACCATGATATGCTTTGGAGGTTGTACACCCTCCTCAACATCAAATTCAAACTTCTTGAAAGGAGGCTCTTTGACTTGAGATTCCCCTGGAGGTTCCGCATCTCCTAAGTCTTCAACCACTTCTTCCGCTTCAACCATTACGACTTTCTCCACTTGCTCTGGTACAAAGTCCCATTCCTTGGTTTCCACTAGAGTCTCTAATCTCTCTCTCATGCTTCGTTCTTCATTAGATTCTCTACATGGAGTCATGGGAGTTCCTTGAGTGTCCAAACATAAGGAGGGTAAATTATTTACTATCTCAGTCAAGGTAGCCATGAATTCTAGTGCTGTCCTTTGCATCTCTCATTGCCCTTGAAGAATAAGACCAAGGGTGTCATCCATTGAAGATTGGAGTGCATATGAGGGTTCATTGCTTGGGAAAAAGGGTTCATGATAGGAAGGTGGTTCATCTTGAAAAGGATATGGTGATGGCGTATATTGAGGTAGTTCTTAGGAGTATGGGTATGGGAATTGTTGTCGTTCTAAGTATGGCTCATATGGTGATTGGTATGGTAGATAATGATTAGGATCATATGAAGGTGTTTGGTGGTATGAGGCTTGTGAGTATGGTTGAGGGCTATGTTGTGGAGGAGGTTCATAGGTATATGCTAGAGGTTGTTGATAATCACAAGGAGGTCCACCATAGCCATCAGATTAAGATGCATCTTGGAATGGCTCTTGCTCATAGTTTGTCGGAGGAGGTTGTGGCCATGAGGATTGATCATATACTTGAGGCTCCTCCTACCTTTGATCGTCCCATCCTTGATGCATGTTCTCATTGTAATTTCCATTCCTACAACATTGTTATAAACACACTTATAGCCACAAGGATGAGAATTCATGATAGCAATAGAAAATAAAAAAAGCTGGCAAAAATAAGCAAACAAAGTCCTAAAACTAACAAAAACTAACAAAGAAGCAAAAGGCGAACATATTCACAATATATACAATAACCAATAATAAGACACACATTTTCAAATCCCCGGCAATGGCGCAAAAAACTTAATGGAGGATTTATGTCGGTAAAGAATTTCTCAAAAGAATCACGTTGCAAGTATAGTTCTAAACTGACATACAATCTTCGGTCAAAGTTTAATTTGTTTGTCACAATACAAACCAATAAAAATAACCGAAGTATTTAAACCTCGGGTCGTCTCTCAAAAGATTTGCAAGGAAGTGTACTTATTGTTAGTTGTAGGAAAGTATTTTTGGGTTTTTTTTTAATGATGGACAAGGAATGTAAATAACAAGAAAATAAACTAACAACTAAGAAAAGTCCTAGCAATGGTTGAGAAATGGAATTTCTATCCTCATTATCATTGTCAATTGTGATAGTAATTGCCTTTTACTCTCACTTAGTTAACCTCTAACAATTGAAAGAAAGTCAAGTGAGTAAAATCAACTTAGGTTCACAAGTCCTAATCAAAGACTAGATTTAGTGAAACTCAAGCCAACTAGCAACTTTCAATCACCAATCAACAAGAGACTTTGACAATTCAAGAGTCTCCAAATTACTCGATCCAAGCCAAGAACACAAAAATCTATTTTAAAATCCAACCAAACATTTTATCAAACACTTGGAAGGCACAAAATAAAAACATAGAAAATTAACAGAAAATAGTAAAATCTAAGACTAACAATTGCAAAATTAGCTCATCTACTAGATCTGCCATACTTCTATATTCAGCTTCTGTGCTTGATGATGCATGAGCATGTTATTCCCTTTTTCTAGCTGTTTTTATATTATTTTTAGTTAGATTTTATTAAGTTTTAGTATCTTTTAGTTCAAAATTTACCTTTGGATGCTACTTTGAGTTTTTGTGGTATTTTTATGATTTTAGGTGAATTTTTGACAAATTTGGTAGAGTCTTGTGCAAAGACAAAGAAAGGATAGCAATGTTGTTAACCCTGACCTCCTTGCATTCGAATGAGCATAACTTGAGCTATAAAGGTCCAATTGACGCGATTTTAATAGAGTTAGAAAGTTAACTTTCAGAACTTTCCAATAATACATAATAATCTATACTTTTTTTTGGAATCACTGCCAAATCAGGTGCTAAACGCCAAGCCTGGCATTTAGCTCCCAAGAAAGAGCAACTCCCATCGCTGAACGCCCAAACTGGCGTTCAACGCCAGCCAGGGAGCTAAAGCCAGAATGCACTCCTCCTCTATGGGTGTTCAACGCCCAAATTAGCTCTGAACGCCAGCAAGCAACTGAAGCATTCACCAGGTGGGTCCCAAAGTAGATTTTAGCACTCCTTAGGCTTATCTTATCTTACCTTTGTAATTTTGAATTTAAAATAATATCTTTTAGATTTACAATTTACTATTTAAAGAGGAAATTACTTAGGTTTAAACATTGAGATCTTCTTTACTTTTAGAACTGTTTTCTCTGTAAGTCATGAGCAATTAAACCTCTTGGTTAAGGATAGGAGCTCTGTTTATTTCTATGGATTAATATTATTACCTTTCTATTTTAATATATGTTTGATTCCATTATAAGGTGTGACTCGTTCTTAATGCTAATGAAACTGGGTAGAACGGAAGTATGACCCTTTTTCTACATAAGTTCTTGTGATACCTGGCCAAGGTCACTTGAACTACAGCTTGAAAATACACCTCCTAGATGGCTAATCCACAACTTGTTGGGGACATGTGAACATCTGTTTAGCCGGAATCTGGATTGATTAGGGTCTTTGTGGTATAAACTAGAATACTGAATTCCATTCTTTGATTCGAAATAACTAACCTTGTCTGTGGCGTTTTAGTAGGATCAGGGGAGATTAATCACTAAGGGATTAAGGTTAATCATTTCCAGTTTGCCATGGAATGAATAATTCATTGTTAAAAAAGTTAGTAAGAAGTAGTAATCCGGAAAGATAAACATCTCTAAGACTTTAACTGTTTTCTCATCATTGTTTTACTCCAATTCTGTTTATTTTCTTTCTTTACTTGCTAATTTACTGTTTATGCGTTTACAACAACAACCACCTTTTACTGTTTGCCTAACTAAATCCAACAGGATAACTTTTTCTTGCTCAATCTAACAATCTTCGTGGGACCAACTCTCACTTAATTGAGGTATTACTTGGATGCCTGGTGCACTTGCCAATGAAGTTGTGCAAGTTCTAATTTCGCGCACCACTTGATCTTGCCACTCCTGTCTAATTCCTTGAAGCCCATGAAATCAAATTTGAACTAAAAAATACACAGTATTTACTTGTAGATTTTCTATCATCAGGATCCTCAGCCTAATCTAAAACACTATATGCAGTGATTTTCATAGAATTAGCTATCTTCAAGTGCAGCCCATGGTTTATTGTATCACTGAGGCATCTGAGTATTCTCTTTACCATCTTATAATGAGTATCTAGAGGAGTTTGCACAAATTGTGGCATTTTGTGTACCCTATGTGAAATCTTAAGCCTGATCACAGTTAGATATTGTAGCCGCAGGCTGCCGATTATTAACCTATAGAGTTAAGGATCATTGAAGTTAAAACCACCAAAGGCTGATAACTTTACTATTGAAGGTAGAGGAGTGTGAAAACTTGAGCAACCTTCTATATTTGCTTTCTTTAGTACCTCATTGATGTACTTCTGCTAGGATAAAAGCAACCCTTCATCACTTGTCTTAGCTACCTGAATCCCAAGAAAGTAGTGAATATTACCCATATCTTTGAGAACAAACTTTGCATTCAGTTTCTCAATTACTTCTTGTACATGCATTTCAGATTTCTCTGTGATGAGTATATCATCTACATACACTGACACAAAGGTTTTCATTCTATTTCATTCCATTCACCATTCTTAAGAATACTGATACACTTGATTTTGTTGCTTTGAACCTAATTTCTGCTAAACCATTGGCCAGTTTGTAATACCACTCTCTAGGAGCTTGCTTTAGTCCATAAAGTGTCTTGGTTAGTTTGCAAACTAGTGAGAAATCACCTTTCTCATACCCCTTTGGCTGCTGTATATACACTTCTTCCACCAAATTTCCATATAAAAAGGCATTGTTTACATCTAATTGCCTAATTGCCCATGACTTAGCTAGAGCAATTGATAAAAGTAATCTGATTGAGATGGTTTTAACCACTGGACTATATGTCTCAGTGAAGTCAAAGCCTGGCCTCTGTGAATACCCTTGTGCCACCAACCTTGTCTTGTAATTTTGCAATGAGCCATCAGAATTGTATTTAATTCTGAACACCCATCTGCTTCCTATTGCTTCTCTATTTAGAGGGAGAGTGACTAGTTTTCAAGTTTTATTCTTCATTAGGGCTTTATACTCCAAGTCCATAGCTGTTTTCCATTTTTTGGGATCGTAGTTCTTGTTGTACATTCCTTGGCTCCTCACTGGCTAAAAATATTCTTGGTTTGAAGACACTAGCCTTGCATCTGGTGACCATAAAATGTGTATTCACTTTTGTTGTTGCTAAAGATGCTTCTTCATCAAGTGGTAAGACAATTTCAATGTCATTTATAGGTATTGAAATAGGTGTTGCTGATGCTGTTGTTGGTCTTTGTTGAAGTGCTACAGTTTTGATTGGTTCTTCAGCTCTGAATTTGTTGTTCTGAGTATTGCCTGATAAATGTTGCATAGTTTGATTGTTGTTTATGTTACTTGTCATTAATTGTTATTGTTGCTGTTGTCTATTGATATCTAGTCTTGCTTGTGCTGGTTGTCTATGCTCATTGGTGACCAAAGAATTTCTTAAATTGTTGTTGCTGGTGCTGCTATAAATTATGTTCTAAATTATTGAATTATTATTGATGTTACTGTGAATTGTGTTTGAAATTGCTGAACTATTATTGCTGTTGCTGTGGATTATGTTCTGCATTGTTGAATTGTTGTTGTTACTGCTGCTGTGAATTGTGTTTGAAATTGCTGAATTGTTGTTGTTGCTGTTGTGAATTATGTTCTAAATTATTGAATTGTTGTTGCTAATACTGCTGTCAATTGTGTTCTGAATGGTTGAATTATTGCCTATTGATTTTTGGTCTTGCTTGTACTAACTGATGTAGTATATTTTCATTGTAAAGTGAGGGAATTTTTGGAATCATTGGAATTGCTGGGGTTGAATTGGATCACTTAGCTTGTGTAATTTTCTGGCTGCTTCTTTAAAGAAAAATCTATCTTCAAAGAAAACTATGTTTGGAGTTGTAATGATCTTGCCTTGTTGAGTGAGATACTTGTAACCTTTCTGAACTATCCCATAGCCAACAAAAGTGCAAGGTGATGATCTGAAATTCAACTTATGCTTGTTAAAGGGTCTTTGATGAGGAAAGCATAAACACCCAAACACTCTCAAATTTTCATAGGGAGGTCTCTTTCCAAACAACTTCTCAGTAAATGACCGTCCATCTAAAACTGGTGTACGTAGAACATTGATTAGCTTGGTTGCTGTTGTAAATGCTTCTCCCCAAAATTTAGTAGGCATTGAAGCTCTAGCCAACGATGTTAGTCCTATTTCAACTATATGCCTATGTTTCCTCTCTGTTGAGCCATTTTTTTATGCACATAGAGACAAGAGAACCTGCGACAAATACCTCTTTCTTACAAGATCTTTGATAAACCAACATATTCAGCAGCATTGTCACTTTGTATCATTTTTAATTTTGCGTTTAGTTGTAATTCAATCATTCATTGAAAGTGATTAAATACTGATTTCAGTTGAGCTCTAGATTTAATAAGATATAACCAAGTAAACTTTGAGAATGCACTAATGAAATTAACAAAGTACCAATTTTTATTATTGTCAGATTTGGGTGCTGGACTCCAAATATCTATGTATACAAGTTTTAAAGGCTTTGTGTACACTGTTTGTGAGATAGGAAAGGACAATTGGTGTGATTTACCAATACAACAAGCTAGACATTCTAGTTTATTAATTGTAAAGGAGAGATTACATGTACTGAGTACTTTAGATATCACACTTTTACTTGGATGTCCTAATCTGGTATGTCAAATGAGAATTGATTCATGCTTTTCAATGAAGAGACATAGGCTGCTGGTGTGTGTGCAGTGGTGAAACTGATCAATTTATATAATCTCTTATCAATACTCCCTTGAAGAACAACTTCCTTGTTTTCCTATGATTTGATACAACATCTATCAGCATGGAATTCAAAGAATACCTTATTATCACAGCAGAATTGATATACACTCATCAAATTCTTAGTGATTTTAGATATACGCAACAATTTTCTCATCAAGAACAACCTAGAGTTCAAATTAGACCTAAAACACTAATTACCAACAAGATTGATTTGCAAACTTGTTCCGTTGCCTATCACAACTTGCTCATCTCCACCATATTCCTCTTTCTCCATCAAATTCTACTCATCATGTGTCATGTGGTATGTGGTACCTGAATTAGGGTACCAATTTGGATCTTAAATAGTTGCTAGAGTTGCTAACACATTGCTAAAGTTGGCCTTGGGTCGAGCTACCTGATTGTTGTAGTCTTCTTCATTGTAGCCTGCATCATATAGCTCCTCATTGTACCTATACCAGCATGTCTTTGCCGTGTGACCTATTTTGTCGGATACTTGACATTGCGGCTTGTCATAGTGAGGCCTTTCTCCCATGCAATTCCTTTCCTGATTGTAACTTCTTGTATCAGCATAGTTTCTTGAATCACTATAGTTTTTTCTTCCTCTTCCGTATTGTCCTCTTTCATACCCAAAAGATTAATCTTGTGTTGCTCTACCTCCACTGAATGAGCTTCTACCTCCTCTATATACTTGGCCACCTCATCCTCAAAATCCACCTTTGAAGCCACATCTCATCTGCCGACTTTAGCTAAACTACTGGTTTTGACTGAACTAAGCCATATTAGCTTGCACAAATCCTTCTGACCTTTGAAACCTTGTTAACATGCTCTCATGAGCTAAGAGTAAAGCTTCCAATTCACCTTCATTTAGACTTTGTGATCTAGCTAGTACAGAAGTTATTAGTGGTCCATATTCCTTAGTTAAACCATGCAAGATTGCATTTATATGATCATTTTCTTTCATAGATTCTCCTACAGAGGTTAAAGTATCAATTGTTCCTTTTATTGTGACCGACGCACTGATCTAAATGCTACTCAATTTATTTTTCAATTGCATTACTTTAGCTTTAATTTGAGATAAAAAATGATCTTCAAGTCTCTTCCAAACTTTATATGTGTAGATGCATCCAACCATTCTAGTTGTGAATTGATTGTTCATAGAAGCTAGCATCCATGACTTGAGAAGTGTGTCTTGTCGCTTCCACTTCTGAAATTCAAGATTCACTCCACCAACGACAACAGCATCTAATACAAGAAACTGTTGAGGTATTTTTTCATTTTTTGGTGATGTGATTTAGCATATTGTATCCTTCCATGTTGATTTTGCTTGATCTTTCTATTAGAGATAGTTGTCTTTGTCCAATTTCATTGAAATCGGTGTTGTAACAAAGCCTTGAGTCATTGTGACTTAGCTTATGCTAAATCAGTGACTCTTTCCTTCGAATTTTATAGAAGCTGTAGCACTATAAGCTCTAATATTATGAAAAGTATCATAAACGACAGGTGATGAAAATAAAAAAAAAAAAGAGAAAGAAAAAGAAGTGAATGATAAGTGACGAAGATAAAAAAAGAGAGGAAAAAGAACTAAATTTGGAATGAGTAATTCAGTGTTGTGATTGAAAAAATAAATGTAACAATGAGTGAGTGTGCCTTTTATAGTTATAGTTTAGTTCTAGAGTCTCTTAGAAGATTCTAGTATCTAACTAACTTTTAACAAGCTTTAAACAAAAAGTGCTACAACTAACTAACTTTTCACATGCTTAAAATAAAAAATTGACGCATGCTGCATTCTAATTGATTCAACTAACTTTAGTTAGTCTTAAGACATTGAACCATAGTTATAAGAACCGAACCGGACTGGCCAGTTCGACCGAAAATTCGATGAACCGGTGATATGGGCGGTTCGATTTACGATGCTGACCGTTCCTGCAAAATGCAAATAATCCAGTCAACGACGGTCAAATTCGTTGAAAACTGGGCGGTTCAATGTGAACGGGTGTGGTTCGGGCGCATGACCTGCGCGTCTCCACAGTCACCTAGGACTCGAACTAGGAACCTCCTGTAAAAGGCTCTGCACCCTTGTCACTGAGCCAGACATTCTTCTTTGTAAATTATAGGCTAATAATAAAATATATAATAGCGAAGTTCACATGACAATGCTTAAACCTACAACTATACACTATAAATAATATAAAATATTAAACCCTAATTTTTATTTTTTAATAAATATTGTATTATAATTTTATATATTTATTTAATTATTATCGGGTTAAACGGTTCGATCACTGACTCATCGATTGAACCATTAATCCAGTAATCCAGTAACTTCATCGGGTCGATTACCGGTTCGATTTTGATAATTATGCATTGAACTTAAGCACTTCTATCAATTCAAACCGTCGCGACCCATCTAAAAAAATCGCCAACTGCTACTTTTTCTGTTGTGATTACCCAATTAAGTATGATTCGAAACCATGTTGCATTGAGAAAAGTCGACGTTTATTATCCAATAAACTCTAAGTAATTACCGAAATATTATAGTTTTAAAAGAATACATCCTAATTAATATCATTGGCTTTTAGGACAAAGTGGCTTATTTTATTATTCTTTGGCCACTTCAGGTGTACTTTTGTAGGTAGTCAGTTTTATCAACAGTGTAGTAATAGTTAAATCAAAAGACTAACTACATTTGAGAGATCGATTAGGATAGCGATATGAATCCTATGAATAAGAATGCTTTGTAAAGTATGAACACGAATATAATAATGCTTTTAATACATGGTTATATTATTACATACCTTGATTATATTTCCTTTTCTTACTATTTGGTAAAAATGATAAGATAAAAAAATTTTAAAAAATAACGACAAGTTTTTTAATTTATGTTAAAATCTAAGAAAAATGATGAAATTGTTATGCATATCTCAAATGTGTAGATACAACAACAAAGAAGCTAGCTTTTTATAGCAATATTTACAACCACCTTCTATAAATGTGTTCTAATTTTGAACTACTAACCACTAACTATAAGTTAACAACAATAATACTCTAATATCCTTCCTCCAATTTAAGTAGAAGATAATGAGATTATCTTAAATTTGGACATTAAATTTTGAAATTGAGTAGAATGATGAGTCTTGATCAGTTATTTGTTCTAGAGTCTCAATAACTATTAGATGAATAAAACTAATAAAAATAGTCGTTGTTGTACAAAATCACAATATTCTCAATGTGTTTGGTGCGCTCGTGAAAACATCATTATAGACGATTTGAATAGCATCTCTGTTATTATAATAAATATCAGTGAAAAAAGTATGAAAAATTCTCAAATCCTCAAAAAGCCAAGAAATTATGATTACTTCAGCAGAAGTATCAACTAGAGCACGATATTCTGATTCAGAGCTTAATTAAACGCTAAAAATTTACTTTTTGGATGGTCAAGAGATAAAGTGAGTCACCAAAGAACAAAAAATAACTGATAGTAGAATGTTGATCAGTAGAATCACCAACGTAATTAGTATCGCAATATGCTTGAAGAGTTAAAGAGGATTGAACAAAAATATGAATATCTTGATATATAGTGTCTTTTATATAGCAAAGAATCCGAAGAACTGTAGTATAATGAGTAGTGCAGGAAGCTGATAACAACTAAATAATAACATGAACAAGATATGCGAATATCTGGTCGAGTAACACTCAAATAGACAAGACTACCATCCAATTGTCTATAGAAAGTGGAATTTTTTAAAGCAGTACCATCCATAGGGATAAGACGAGTATTAGGTTCAAGAGAAGTAGATTCTGTACAACTATCAATAAGTTTAATCCTAACAAAAATATCAGATGTATATTTTGCTTGAGAAAAATTGATGTCATCATGGGACAAAATAATTTTAAGGCCAAAAAAATAACTAAAAGATTTAAAATCTTTCATCTCAAAATAGTGGTGGAAAAAAAGCTCTAACCAGCGCATTGCAATGCGTGGAGAGTTAGACGGCGGTAGGATTAAGTCTGTTAGACTCGAAATGACAAGACGAGTTCAATGATATAATCGGTTATATAAAAATTCGTAAAAAAGATAACCAAAAATAGTAAAAATAGTGATGACATGGATTGAACAAATGAGTTCCATTCCTTCAACTCATAATGACAAGAGAAGCTTTGGAAGTGGTTAATGACTCAACACAACAACGAGAAGCCGGCCAAAAATGGAGTGCGTGTGAACTTCATCGCAAAGGAAAAAATAACTTAAACTCTAATATCATGTGAAAATCCAAGAGAAATCTGATGAAATTGTTATATATATCTCAAGTATATGATACAATAAAGAAGTTTTAGCTAGTTATTTATAGTAATTATTAAATATATAATCATTCAAATTGTCTCTTTTTATTAGTTTAAGTTTTTGGGATGAATAATTTTATGACATGATATCATAGCCGATGATTAATCGGTCTAGTGATTAGGGAAGAATGTTAATATAATGTTGCAAGTGTGAGGAGTACATGAAATTAGTCCCACATCAAAAAAAATAAGAGAGATTAAAAAATTTATAAGATGAGAGATCCATTAACTTGACATTTTAAAATTCTGAGTTAGATATAATATCTTCTCATTTTATGTTTTCTCACTTAATTCTTCTCTAATAATTAAGAGATCAAATGTGTTCTAACTTCCGACTATTAATCACTAACAACAATAATAGTCTAATAATTTAAATGATTTTTTATTATAAAAAATAGTATTTTAATTCTTTTTAATCCGGAATTACTCTTCCAAACAGGAGCTAATGAATGAATTTAACATTTCCATTAGCAAGAATGCGTTGACTGTAACCTTAGCTTGCCGAGATCTAATCGTCACTCATGAGTGTATAGCTAAACATTAAAAGGGAAAACCACAAATAATTAACAATAATTATAATGTGCCACATATATTTGCTTTTACCTTTCCTTTTACTTTCAGTGTACAATATGCTCAAATGATTAAAATCACAAAGTAAAAGTAAGATTCTTATAATTAAACTCACTTTTGAAACATCTGATAGGAAACTTATTCATAAAAAGTAGATGCTTATTTATTTACCAAAAAAAGTAGTTACGGAGTTTAATTTAATAGCATGGATGGGTTTGATTGAAATCATTTGTGTAAAAAGCTTCTAATTCTTTAGAAGTGTATAATTTAGTGTTCTTTTCGCATTTGAAACCGGAGGATATTATACACATGGTATTTCTATAATTATATTTTCTTGTTTTAATGTATAATTAAATTATATGGAATTTATTATCCTTATATAATTTTTGTAAAAGAAAAGCTAGCAAAATACAACTAAAATTTTTGTCGGAATTTTATGACCAAATGAGATGGTATATATATATTCAAAATAAAAAGTGTATACGCGTTATTATTACTAAATTCCTATCAATTTTAATTTATATATGTTAGATATGTAATTATTTATGTGTCTCTTTTTATTGTGTTAAATTAAAAAAATGATTTTATGATATAATATCAATATTTCTATAACCAAAAATTCTAAAATTCAATTTCTGTTGACTCTAAAAAAAATATTTAGCATAAGATACAAAATAAACAAAAATATGATTATTAATCTATCAATTTAAATTTTTGTGATAAATAATTTCATAACATGATACAAGTATCTCAAACTTCATGACACTAATATCTCATAAAAAAAGAGATAGATTTTGTATATAATATTAGTTAATTAAGTTTATGTACAAAATTAGATTAATTTACCCTAGCTTAAAAAAAGTGATAATGCTCAACCATATAAAGTGAGAACTAACTTTGTTTTCAATTTATATTAAGGAAGCTTTACTCAATATCTAAACAAGTATTTGGAAACTAATATATATATAATTTTAAGACAACAATTTTCTTTTACTGCAAATGATTGAACTTTGTTTTAAACCGAACTATATTTTTGTGTAAAAATACGCGTTAAATATTCAACCATTTATATATTTTTATTTAATATATTAATTTTTTTAAAATAAATAGTTCACGATATTTTTAGTTTTTAATTCTTAAAATCAGGTACCTGTTCAATAACCACTAATTCACTAAAGACATAGATACGAAAAAGATCAGAAAAAGAAGGGCAGGGGGCAGGGGATGATGGAATTAGTGGCTTTCAATTCTTTGATAAAGCAAAATTTGGAAGAACATGCATGAACTGCTGCTTTACATATATATACTTTCCAATTTTTATGGTAATTATTATTGTTACTTTACATATGCAAAGTTGCAAACTGAAGATAGAAAGTGACAACAATAATGATGATAAAACTTCTGATTCCAACTTTTAATTATAAAACACTTTAGAGAGAATTATTCGTATTTAGATAAAGCTTACCACAAACTGTAAGAATGCATTTGTCATTTTCTGACTATTAAAAAGGATTAATTTTTAGAATAAATTGAAATTAAATTTTTCAAAAATTTTAATTTTAGATTAGTTAGTCTTTGAAGAAAACAAAACTACCAATTACGCATCTATAATGGTAAAACAATAAAATTATGTCCTTTTTCTATGAATTGTGTAAAACAAAATCGAGTTGTCTATATATTTTATTATCTACAATTACGTATTTTATTATTGTCACATGAGTATGGAAACAATATTATTTTAGACAGTAAAAAGTTAATTATCTATCTTCTAAGTTTTCATATTATACTTACCAACTATTATCTATTAAACACAAACCTTAACTAAACAAATTAAATTTTGTTTTAAAAGTTATTATCTCTATAATAATCTTCCATAAATAAATACATTATTATAGATACACATAAATATCATTATTAAGTTTTACATAATAAATTAATAAAATGAGATAACTATCCACTATTTATTATTATTGAAGATTTAATTGATATTTTTAAAAAAAAATTAATTAAGTAGTTTAAAATTAAAATCTTCTAAAACTAAATTGCCACGTTACTTTAATTTGTATCACTGCCATCATGTAAAGAGATTTTTTACTTTTGATTATGTATCATTTATATTAAACAAAAACATTTGATTGAATTATTATTATTTATAAACTCATTTATATACAAACATGTAATTGAATAATAAAACATTTGATTTTCCTATATTATCAAATGCATAACAATTAATTATATATTAAAAATGGTTTATCCCTTTCAAGAAAGTTTGTTTTTTCAGGTAGATACATATAATAATAGTGATGTTACGTTTTACCCTCTTTTAAGTTCTGACACATTGTCGATGTTAAGATTCCAATCTTACATGTATCAGTCCTCAGTCCCAAAGAGGCAAGCTATTTAATCTGCTCATTGTTAAATATTTTTATTAAGTAGTCACCAAAAAAAAGATTTTTATTAAGCAAAAAATATTATGTTTTTTATTAATTAAACAAATTTTTATTTTATTTTATTATATTTTATATAAATTAAATGATCATGATTTATAGGGAAACATGAATTTCATCAGGAATTTCTGTTCCTTTATACTAGCTCACAGTTTTTGTGATTAAAGCAGGCACACTATTGCACCCTGCTGTCAAACTTTATTTCATTCGGATTATTTCATAAATTATTACTGTTTGGTTTATATTTCCTAACATTAAACTCTTGTAGAACTAGCTAAAATGCAATTAAATCATATTAACTAGTTCTACCCACAATAATGTAGCCAAATTATTGTTATTTTATTAATTAGACAAAAAAATCTCAATCATGTTAAGTAGTTCTACCTATAATAAGGCAGCCAAATTATTGTTATTCTATTAATTAGACAAAAAGATCTCTTTAATCAATCTCAATATTAAAATGTACTCGATATTTTGGCTGATTCAAAGAATCAAATTAAAATAAGGGTGAATATTCATCTCAGTTTCTCATAATTTTTTTTAAAGGATTTTGAGGTTTTTAACAAAAAAAAATTATTTTTAATATTTAATTTTGTGGGATTGATTAGCTTTTTTGTTAATAATTTTTTTTTAAAATATACTTATGTGATACATTAATCGCTAATATATTTTTTATTTAATTTTTATAGATAAAAATGATTTAAAAATCACTAATATTTTTTAATTTTACACTATAAATTTAGCTAGTGTATTTTAAAAAGATAACAAAAAATATAAAATAATAAACAATATTGACAATTATCTTTAAAAAATAACAGATTCTTACAAAAAAAATTTATCAATTCTAGTTGGTTTTTAATGGATAAATAAACAGTTTAACATGTCATCTATGTTTATTTTATTAATACAGAACGAAAATATTAATAGAAGAACTAATTAGTCTCGTAAAAATAAAAAATAAAACAAAAATTTTATTGAAAATCTTATTATCTTTGAAAATAATTGTTAAAAGCTGTTTAAAGTTTTTTCTCATAAAATAAAAAGTAAAAAAAAAAATAAATAAAATGCAACTGGTCTCAACGTCAGAGTGAGGCAAGCTTTCGTAATGTGAATCTTTCTGGAATTCAGGCCCCACCTGATTTGCACCCAACAACATATATCTTGCACAAATCATACATACCCCATTCATTAAATGCTTTTGTATTATTATCTTGCAAATTATTGGCATTAATATTTAATACTCCTCTAGAAGATATATGTGCATGGGCCCAAATGATCTTAAAATTAAAATATACAAATACACACAATGCTAGCTTCAATTGTCATATTATAACTATACCAAAAACATTGTATTACGTTAGCTGAGAGAAGAAGTTGTTGGCTGGGTTTGTTAGCTTTTTTTTTGGATAGTGCTCTAGTTAATTATGAAAAGCAAGTGCTCTTTTTTATTATTAATTCTTTTGTTTGATATATAAACTGATTAAAATGTAGATAGTGTTTTTTTATCAATTAAAAAGAATATTTTTTTAAAGGTGTTAGGAAAATGCAATTTTGTATTTTTTTAATAAAATCTCAATTTTTCCCTTGTATCAATTATTAATCATTTCAGTTCCCAAGTTTTATATACAATTCCTCAAAATTAAAACTAATTTTTTATATAAAATAATTTAGAATACTGTAATGCTTATTATAATTCGAAAAAGAAAAAAAAAACTAACTTTTTTGTGATAAGGAATACTGAAATAAAATTATGAAAAAATATAGTTTTTTAGTATTAAATGTGTTCTAGCTGACAAAGTTACCAAACTAAATATGTATGATTTCTTCTCACTAAAAACATTTGTAAGCAAAATAATATATTTATTTATTTTAAATGCTATAATAACTTTTGAAAGAAACTTAAAAAGAATCCAAAAATTTGAGCAATAATTTTTTTATCAGTTATTTGTCATGAAATTATTTATTTTAAAAATTTAAATTAACTAAAAATACATAAATAATCATATGTCTAGTATGTCTATTTTCAAAGAAAAAAAAAACTTAAACATGATACATAAATTTTACATAAATTAAATCTAATTTTTTTATTTTGTCTTATAATAAAATTATTTTTTTAAAATATAATAATAATTTTTATTAAATTCTATATTTCAAAATTTAACTTATTAAATAAAAATATATAAATAATTATATATCTAACATGTTTACCTATAATATATGAAACCAAGAGTTAGACAAATATTACTTAATTTTAGTTACCCTTGACACGTGGCAGCACAAGAAGACTGAAGCTTTCAATTTTTGCAACTTTATTACTATTTTGGATTCTTAATGGATTGATGAAATATGACATTATGACTAGTGATGCTGGAGGTTGACCAGACAATAGCCTTCAATATGAGTCCCTCTTTTTTTTGAAAAGCTGCAAACCAAAACACTCGTTTTTGGACCACACTGAAACTGAGGCGTTGAGACTAGAGACTACAGAGCCTTCTTTCTTGCTATAACTAATTCACAGCAAACCAACTTAAGTTGGTCGAGTGGTCATCTCATTTGTCCACTTAAACAAGTGTCAGAGGTTTAAATTTCGCTTTGTACATGCAGTAAATTATTGGCCAGCGACAAATCCTTAAATAGAACTCAAATCTGCGACGGATTAGTCCTTAACCTATCGCGTTGGAAAATATCGTGGAAAGAAAAACTAATTAATAGCTAATTAGCTACAAGCCTTAGCCTACAAAATTTTTATTTAAAAAAAAAAGAAAAAAAGCACATGTAAATTTAAAGCACAGTACATTCACTGCTATATATGGAATGAGGATCTATCAATTCCCTTTCATTAAATTTTGCACTTCCCTCTTCCATGGTTACCTATAACATTAACTCCCATTCACCTAATAGTGTGTACCATTTATTATTCCATACCAATAAATCAAGCTTCAAAATTATTTTATTGTGACTCTAGATATTCACTATTAATTAGTTTGTTTTTGAAAAGTAAAATTTCTTATGTTGAACTAAGGAAATAAATATAAATCAATTAAGTGAAAAACTAAAACATAAGTTATTATTGGATGATTATTTTATATTTTGATTCAGATAATATATGCAAGACTTATAACTTACATTTAAAATTATAACAATAATATTTTAATTAATCGATTGATTCTGATCTAATGCCTTGAAAGAATAAATTCTATCTACTTATAAGACACTCTTTATGAAATTATTTATTCAAAAGCGCATATATAAGGAGAGATATGACAGATTATTATATTTCTGGCATATTTTTCAGCATAAATTTTATATATGTTAGAGGTATAATTATTTATATGTCTCCTCTTTTATTAGTTTAAGCCAAAGAAACAACACAGCAAATCACAAGTATAGTGTGAACTAACTATAACATAAAACTAGCATTATTAAGGCTACTAAAACTCAAAATTCTAATAAATAATTTACATCAGATATATAAACAATAGTAATAGTATCATTATTGTATAAATTTTAGAATAATTATTATCTAAATACCCAAATACTAAAATAGATAATCTTTCCAATCCAAAATTTTTTAACATTTTGTAATAAATGATATCCAAATATGAGAGATATATTCAATTTAAAAAAAACACACAAATTATAAAACAATCGTAGGATGATAAAAATTATAGAATGAACAATGAAAAATTTATCTTCACCACAAAGAGATTTTTTGACAGTGATGCAAAGAATCCTAGTGGACATCTTTACGGGTCCTTTCATCCTGAGGTGCTTGTCCTTGGCTGAAGCACGGGTAGAGGAGCCGAGTAAGACAACTAAAAACGGCATAAATAGAAGGGAATGCAAGCGGTAACTAAAGCAACCGCCGGCAAAAGAACCAGAGGCAAGGTGGAAATGAATGGTGGATCAAAAAGGATTACAATTTTTTATTAAAAAAATAAAAACAAGATGAAATAGGGAGAGAGATGAGGGCAACCTACTTGAACGACAGAGAAGAGACACAATTATGGTGACAGAGGGAGCAGTAGCATCAGCTCTTCCAAAGGTGGCAGAGACAGAAAGAGCAACTCTGTTTGAGACAATAAAATACGATACAAGTGACCTGACGTAGACTTTGGTGGAGAATGGATGTGGGTAGTACTGATGAAGGGTGGTCGAAGGAGCTGCCGGAGGTAGTTGCAAGGGAGAGAGAAGAGAGAGGAGAATGGGGGATGGAGAGAGAAGAGTGTTCTCGAAAGTTAGGGGAGAAGGCCGCGTATTTTGAATTTAGATCAGGTTTATCGACAGATAAATCTGACGGTAATGCTCCTGCCAATGTTTCTTTTTCTCCCTCCAAATATTACCGGCAAATTTACCATCAAAAAATATAATTCGACGATAACTTTTTTATCTGACCAATTTATTGTCATATCCGTCGATAAATTTGCTACTAACATCTAACGCTAATTTTAACGGTAAATTCGACGATATTTCGCACTTTTCTTATAGTGATCATAATAGTATAAGTTATTTTTTTTTTGTTTCTTAGCTTATATTGATTTTTCCTCTTTTGGATCAAAATCAATAATGATTGAATTCTAAATTTCGATCAAAAAACTTTAATACTATATTGATAAAATCACTTGTACTAAAAATTTAAATCGATTAGAGAAGGCATGTAATAGCTATATCTTGAACAAATAAAAATACATAAATGGACATTTATTTAACATACATACAAAAGCTAAAAATTGAATTTGAAGTTTAAATAATTAATTGTTTTAATTAAGCTTCATCATTTCAAAAGTTTTAAAATTTTAGTAAGTTGGGTGCTAATTTTGGATAGAGAATTCGTGGGTAACATTGGAAAACTTATCAATAAATTATTGATAGATTATCGAAGAAGTTTTGATTGATGGACAAAATTCTTTAATAATAAAAAATTCATCAATAAAAAGATAAAAATATGTCGGTAATTTTGTTTGTAATTCCTTATTTTCTAAGTAGTAAAATAAGAATTTTAACATTAATTTTTTTTAAGAATTCTTAAATTTACACCTTGTATTCTTAATATATAGATATCACATAATTCTCAAGGATATTGACAACTCTAACTTATATCTAAAATAATTCCTTCCTCAAAACACACACGCAGCAGTTCAGAGCAGGAGAATCTTCAGATTCATACAATAATACTAATAATAATTGACACGAAAAAATATATAGGAAATGAAGCTCAAAAACAAACAAAATCAAAGTAAAAAAAAAAAAAAATAGAGAGAGAGAAGAGTTGCCTCAAAATCTAGAGTTAAGATGAGAGTGTTGCGTGGGTTGTCTTATATATCTGGAAAAGAGGGGACCAACCCTGATTTGAAGATTCCTCAGGGAAACGATATTGCATTGCGTTTCTAATTATGACTACACTATCGTTTTTGGAGACATATGCATGCCTTCCCTTCTTAATAGCTCTCAACTCTTTGACTGATTTTGGATTCACTAAGAATTGAACTCTTAATTTTTTAGTTTTAGAGCTTTAATACAATGTTATGATATCACTCATCTAGAACTCTAATACCATGTCATGATATCACTCATCCCAAAAAATTCAACTAATAAGAAAATATAACACTAATAGTTATATCTCTAATACTTTCAAAATTTTTATTGTACACATTTTACAAATATTTCATTGACTTCTCATACTTTCCCATAAATAAATTATTCTTGGTTATAATAACAACTAATTCATGGGTAATCTACTTGTACAACCGTTGCAAATATGTGTGTAGTTTGAGTAGTTTTAGAAATACGCTTAAATACACAATTCCAAAATTTATCTATTAATTTTAATGCATTATTAATATAAAATCGTTTTATATGTGCATCTAATCACATAATATTATATTAATAAAAATAATTATCTTTTACATTAATTGTGTGAATGATCATCTAAAAAAATGATTATGATGACACGATTATCTAAAATATTTTACATTATAAGTACATCGATCAAAATTAAACTTTTATAATAATTTCATGTAATATTTGTGTTATTGTTGATCGGTCAAACAATTTTTCAATATTAAATATTATTAGTAAAGTGAAATTTTATTTTCCTGGATTTTACTTGATAATTGAATTAGAATGCGGGAGAAAATATGTCGTAAATGATTATATCTTAAATATGTTCTTTCATGCATGAATAAAAAATGGTATGAACCATAACAATGCACTGAAAATTTAAAAGAATGGCAGAAAATATCAAGAGAAAAAGAAAATACTGATATCAATATTAAATTTTTTTTTTACAATAACTCACATATCAAGTAGCCACACTATGCTACCATATATATAGTACTAATATTGAAAGAAGTTATAAGTTATAACAAACTTCCAAAATCAACTCTGCACACCCATCAATTAAGTGTAATAAACTTTCAAAAATTAGACTAAGACTCAGACTTTTTAATTTCAACTCTATCATCATTAAATTCTAAATTTTTGTCATAGAAATTTATTTAATATTATGTGATGATATCAATTTTCCAACAACTTTAAGATGATAAAAAAAAGATAAATAAATAGTTATATATCTAGCAAAACAAATCCTATATGTTTAGAATGTTATTTTTCTTTTTTTTGTTAATTTAAAAAAATGAAAGCAATAGGAATATAAACACAACTTTCTATATTACTTTTATTAGAATTGAAATTGAATGAATTTAACTCAACTCTAAAAACTAACTTATATGATAAAAAATGTCTTATACATAAACTATTTAAAACTTCTAACAATATTATTATTGAATCAAATAATCTCTAATATCATATTAGAATTTAAATTGAGTGAACTTTATTCAATTCAAAAAATTAACTCATTAAATAAGAAATCTCGTACTTACAAATTATATAGAGATTTTATCTTTGATAAATGTAGAACTGATAATAATCTGTGTTTTTGTATTTGTATAATATTTTCTACCATAATAACCAATCATAATCATAATGTTATTATAATTTATCAAAAGCATATGGAACATGTACCTATCATTAAAAATGCTATAGCGCCATGATATTAAATCTTACGATTCACGTGACGGTTTGCAAATAAAACCAACAACTATATATCTTACCAACAACGATATATCTTATTTGAATTCTTTAATTTCAATGTCCAGGTTCTAGCTATTATTGTGTTCGTGACACTTCTTTCCTACCTGTCTTATGATTGCAAGAGATCACATAAATGGCGCCAAATTGACCACTCCACGACAGCTTTTTATTAGCACTTATACATATATCTTAAAATTTATATTTACAAATATTTTGTATTAAAACAGAACTCAAAAAAAAAAAAACGCATTCAAAAAGTATAATATAAATTGTTTAATTTGATAATTATATTAGTGATTAATTTTACAAATTAAAGTCATAATTTTAAAATCACACCAGAAATAATTCAGCACTTGTATATATGTTATTTTAGTAAAAGTGATATATATGTGTGTGTGGACGGATGCATGTAATATTGAAGGAGAAAGCACTCTCAATAAAATTTAAATTTTTTTTTGAATAGTATATAATAATAATAATATTTATTTGTGCTCATTATATTATTAAATTTAATCTCATTATATTAAATTATTACAAATTTTTTTTTATCA
>NC_029776.3:88845969-88851238 GCF_000817695.3 Arachis duranensis
TAAACCCTATGACAACAGAAAAATAAAAAATTAGAATTTAGGATTCTCAAAATTAATATATATATATATATAGAAGTATTTTAGTTATTTTTTATAATAGGATATTGTAGTTATTTTTTATAAAAAAATATTAATTTAAACTAGTTCAATATTTAATTTACTATTTTTTTCAGTTAAATCAAATTGTCTAGCCTAATTTTGACAAAAATAATACGATTTAATCGATTATATGTATTAAATTTTAATTACTAAAAAATATTTTTAAAAATTCTTTAATTTGGAAAAAAAAAAAGAAAAAGACATTAGTCCTTTCGATATCGCATGATTGAGATTTAGTATCAAAGAATAATTAGGCAAGTGATTGATTATGCAATCACTGATGAGATAATCGCCTATTAGAACTTTCTACACGGTACTAATAAATAAATAATCATGCATGTCATTATCAGAGGAATCCATTTAATTTCTGGAAAATTATATATATATATATATATGGAGCATATAGAGATATGACCATTGAACTGACTCACTTTGAGAATTCCTAATTGTTATAATTACTATATATTTGTCAATAGGAAATTTTATCAATCTTTTTTAAAATAACATACCTCCTATAATGTACTACATCTTAATTAGATATTTATTTTTAATTTGAGTTACTATTTTAATTATAATTAGATTATATTGTAATTAAATTTTTAAAAGAGGTAAATACATAATTTATTAAAAAATTAAAAACTAATTTTTTTAATTTTCAAAATCACGTTAATAGTGACTCTAATTCTGAATTTTTCTTTTTCGTTCTCTCTCAATGTCACTCAACAACTCTTTCTCATGCCTCTCCTGAAGACTCGAATGGCTGAACTCCAGAGTCCATAAGTCACGATTACCATCTCCTCTAATTCGTCCCGCCAGTTTCGATGTGTCTCCAACACTGCGTCGTAGCGTGCGTCTGTGGCTCCCTTCATCTCTCGTCGTCACGTCCTCGTTCGTCGTTGTTATTACTCCTGGGTGGCTCTGGCCAGAGTCTCTTTCGCCGTACTTTGACAAGTTAGTTTTCTCTCTTTTCTGCATTTGTGAAACTTTCTATCGTTTTTTGTAGTTATTCAAATGACTTATAATTCGATTACAATTAACGAGACAGTGCTGTTTGGGAAGCGCGACGAAGATGAAAGAATGAAAGAAGAACAAAAGGTCAAAAACTATTATAAAGGATTAGGATACATCTTCTAAAAATAATTTAAAAAAAAGTCATATTTCAATTTTTAATACTTTAAAAAATTACATAATTATCTATTTTAAAAATTAATTTAATTATAAAATAATTTAATCATGATTAACCTACTAACCAATTAAAAAATGATACATGACAGAAAATAAATTATATGTTATTTTACACAGATATAAAACCTAGGCAAATAGACCCGTCTTAATTATGTTGTAATTCCCAAACAATTCCATCATTAATTAGAGGTCAACTGTGGAATCAAAGAGCACGTGTGACACCAAAATATATGACCTTGGTCTCAATAAAATACGTTTGTTTTGATAAGTCTACCCAAGTCAAAATGCATCAACGATATCCTCAGTTGTATTCATGATCTTATTATTATTGTAGCCTGTAGGAGTAGCATGCAGTAGAGTTTAGCATTAGTTTTTATTTATTAAAATAAAACTCAGTTCTCAAAGCATCCACATGTAATGACATGATGCCTGCACATGTATTTAATTTATGCCCTTGTTAATTTTACTTTATACCTTTGACTTCTATTTCATGTATGTACTTTAATTTGTTCATTGAATTTTGATATTATTGTATAGATAGATTGATCTTCTTATTAAAACTTTCAAAATGATGTTTACAATATTTAATTATATCTTTTTTAAATTGTCTAAAATATGTAGTGACCTAAAGTCCTATATAAGCCCTAACTATAAAATATGTGCTATTTTTTGTTAATAAAAATTATAAAAGCAACTGATATACACATTTAAAAAAAATGAAATTAGAAGCATTACAATTAGATCAAGAGAGTCAAATGTAATTAAACAATTCTACTTTTAATGTTTGATGTCATTATTGCAGTTAGTTTATTGGAAGGCTAGCTAATCAAGAGAGTGAAGATGGCATTTGAATAAAGTTACAAATTTAATATCGACTAATCTATCCCTTATTTTTTCACCTTACCAATCTTTTTTATTTTTAAAATTCGTTTTCAATTTTGAATAATAATAATAATAATGCACGAAAATCTTGTACTAGAAGACAAGAATGGTGATGAGCAAAGCAATCTAGCAATGGGTCCTTAGTCCTTTACCCCTCACATCTTACAGCTAATGTAATGGGGACATGAAGGTTTGACTTGTAAACTCACACATATATATAGGTGGGAATGAAAATTGTGATTATTTTGAACAGGGAATGAGAAATGGGTTAAGGCTGCTCCTCAATTATTGAAACAAAAGCCACTATTTGTATTTGTGCGTCCACCTACCATTTTTTCCCCTCTCCAAATTAATTAAATACTCTTGTGCTAGAGTTTAATGGAATTAACAAAAAGTATATGATAAAACCATGTTAACAAATAATATATATAACTTTTGGGAGCTGCATTTGCATAATAATGTAATTGTACTAATTATATGTGTTTTAAACAAGAGCTGCTTTTCATATATATAAAGTTGAAACCCTTTAAAATGATTATGGAATTGCAAAATATCTTCATTTTAATGTAATATTAAATTTGTATATATATAGGTGGTGGGGATGGAAACCTATTCAATACATTGATAATTCTCTCTTACTCAATTTGTAGACGCTATAAACTCTATGATTTATTTCATGTATTATCTATCACTCAAAATTTGATCAGTGTTTCACGCTTTACAAGAGATAACAATGTGTATTTTAGTTTCTGATGGCTTAATTCTTACTTAGTTAAATCGCAGGCCACCAAAAAAGTTCTTCTCTACTGAGACAAGATTGAATATGGCATGCACAAATTTCAAACGTGTCTCTATTCTTAAAATAGCTTCTGATTATCCTAATGTGTTACATACTCGCTCTATTTTATATAATAACTGTCTATCATCAATGTTTTGGCCACTCTAATATGTTAATTACTCGGGTTATGCTACGTGTACACCAAAATCAACCAGTAAAGTTAGTCATCAGTATAAAATGCATGCTGAAATGCAAATATACATTGAAAATAAATTAAACCACACATGTATTTATACACAAATACATTAGTAACTGATTTTAGTGTACAAATGACATTTTTCTACTTACTCTATTAACAAACTTAGTTAATTAATATCAATCTAATCCCTCTAAAGAACACTGGACATTAATGAAACGGATTTTGAGATACTTATCAGGTATGATACATCTTGATTTTCAATTTAAAAAGTTTCATATGAATTTTGCGTGTACTATGGCTCGAACTTAATTTCTTGAAAATGCACAAAACAACAAGTAGTAAGTCACAATTCAGCAAAAGCACTATCTTCATGTAATTAATTTGGATTCAATAATTGCTATTTGAAATGAAACAACTTTGCAAGACAGTCCCAACCGTATATTGTGATAATGTCTGCTGTGCTATTGGCATATATAATCCAATGCAATCCTTCACAATAAAACCAACCATTTTGAGTTTCATCTCTATTTTGTTAGAGATAGAGTTAACAGAACTATTTGCCAAATTTAAAGACAAACTTAGGCTGCCTAAATTTGCGCAGAAAGAAGAGGTTTATACGTGTATATGGAAACAAATAGTAAGTTTGTTTTGTTAGTTAAAAAAGTAATTAGGAGAATCTTGATATCATTCTTGATCCTAATATTTATTTTATATATTTTTTATTAATTTAAATTTTTATAGAAGTAATTTTATGATATAATATAAAAATTTGTATAATTAAAAGATTTAGAATTTTGTTATTTTTTTAAAAAAATAGTATAAGACAAATAAAAAAAATTATACAAAAATTAAAATAAAGTAAAAAAATATTATTTAAAAGAGTATATTAAAGATATAATAATTTATCTCTTTCTTTTTATTAGTTTAAAAACTCTATTCTTNTAAAATATATTAAAATATGTGAAACAGTATATATATATATATATTTAAACAATAGTAACTAAGTTAATAACGAGGTTTTTTATATACACATAGTGTTTTTATTTTAAAACTAACTGCCTACACTTGAAAAAATACCATTATTTTAAAAAAGATAACTGCCCATACTTTTAAAAACATAAAAACGGTTTAATAGGCACTGGCTAGTATAGTATTAATAAATTAGCAATCTTACTTGATTAGCAATTATTATTATTTTTATTCAATATTTTATCAGTAATAATTTATATTTATATTTATAGATATTTTGTATACAAAAAATATATAAAAATTACTATTTAAAAATTTCACTTATATTCATTTCTTTTTTGACCATTAATAATTAAAGAGCTGTATACCAAAAATTGGATATGAATATTTGGTCCCTTCCGAGCTATGTCATATTCGCATTAATCTTCATGCGCACAAAGAATTTACCAATTGTACATGCATGGAAATAGATCAAAGTAACAAAAATACCGAATGGTGACAAGTAGGCTTATTTAGTTATATAAAAGGGACCTATGTTTATTTATTTATTCTTTAGTTTCCAGCATCGCAGCAAAAGAATTGGTTCAAAGAAGGACCCTTCCTTAGCTTCCAGGTTGTCCTGTTAAGGTACATTCACTTGTGTTCCAGATTCATGAAAAGAAGCTGTTAAACAACATCTCAAATCAGGAGCTTTAATAAGTATGATATATCATAACAAAATTTTACAATATTCCAGTAATACCGGTATTTCAATATTTTTAGTATTAATTAATATATATATATTATAACAATCAAAATTAATAGAATACTAATATTTTTGGAATGCCTGAAATTCTTCTTTAGTGTATGTATTTATCTCTTAAAGACTTCTATTGTACTACTCGTTCGATTTAATTTGTTTAAAATTTTTTATTTACGAACAAATTTGTTATTGTATTAAATTATAAGAAGAATTTCAACTGTATTAAGTATATTAATGTTTTAATAATTTTAACTGTTAATTTTAATTAAAAAAATATATAATATATTAATTAACATCAACTATTAAAATTACTGAAGTATCGGTGTTTCGGATACCTTTAAAAACTTTCCTAAATTATATATAGAATTTATGTGTAAAAGTTTTCACCAAAATATTAATCCCTAGCATTTACCAT
>NC_029776.3:88851363-88853912 GCF_000817695.3 Arachis duranensis
ATTATATATATACACAAAAAATAATTATTATATATTTATATATAAATATATATGTTATTTAATTTATTTTTAATATATATTTTATATTTTATACGTATAATTAATTTAGTGATGACTAAAGTTTTGTAATATCTATCATGGTTTTATTATTATATATATGACCTATATGGAAGCAATAATAAAGAATCGTTCCTCTTAAAAATAATTGGAAAAACGGCTTAACTAATAACACCCATGCATAATGAAGATCATAAATGTTTTTATTTATTTATTTTTGAGTGACAATGCTTAAGGATTTTGAGCTCGTGGCCACATATTGTAAAGTTCAGAGATCCAGCAACGGCAAAGAAAAGCAATTATCACTAGAAAGAGCTAATATAGAACCCCACAACCAAAGTAGATATCAGGTATATATCTTAACCAATAATTAAGTAGTTAAAAAAAAAAGAGAGAGAGGAGGGAAAAAAAAAAACAAAAGTGATAGCTAGCTAGTTTCAACTTTTTCCTTAAGATTTTTAGGTACCAATTAATAAAAGAAAGATAACAAATTGTCATGCTTTAATTAAAATAGCTATAGCTACCCTATCAAAGCAACTAGCAAATAGCCAAATATAGAAACATTAGAGTTAAATCTATATTAAGATGTACTATATATATATAAGGCCAATTAATTCCTTCCACATAATATTTGAAATATTTTAACTCAAATGGTCTATCTTTAATTTTAAGATTACTGTTGTCACTGATACATGATACATCCATCTTCCATTCAAATCCCCACACAAGTCTACAACTCACGCACATAATAATGCTATGATATGATTTAACTTGGGTTAGATTTTAAATAATCTTTTCGGTACAAATGTTATTAATATATTATTAAATTTTACGTACTTTAATAATACAATTTGCAGAATTGGATAAGCAAGCACTAGTTTTTGTCGAATATTGCAATGACCAAAGGAAAATTGTAAGATAAAATTATAAAATTATTTTAATAATAATTAATAAATATTAAATAAAATAATTTTAAATTATTTAAATTAATTTTTTATTATCTTTTAAATATATATATATATTTCCAGCCACATTATTAGGTAATGTAAATTTACGAATCCAAGGGCGGGTTAATCATTTTATTCAATCATATGATAGATCAGGACTTTGGAATTTTGTTAACATCTAGAAAAATAATAATGGAAGCCCCATGTTTAAGGTACTGATTTTGTATGGACCCAAGGTGTGTGTCTATACGGTTAAAAAAAATTAAAAAATAAAAATAAAAAAGAACAGAAGAAGAAGGAGGAGGAAGAGGAAAGAGAATTAATGAGCTGTAAAAAAGCCAAATTAAAAGAATTAATTAAATTGAAGAATCTACTTTTAACCTTTATTCTTGTCTTTGAAAAGCAAAACTATATCATGCAAGCCCGTCTGAACCACTTTTTAAACGTAGAATTTTTTCTTTTTTTACTCTTCATTTAACTTGCATCATCATCATCATGATAATGATATTGACCCAAACTTTGACCGTTTATGCTATATCACAAGCAACTATGGTTCATACTTCATGGCTAAAACCATTGAATTGAACCCACATTATTTCTGAGATTAGCATTGTACACAGTACAGTGCAAGCAAAAATTAAAGAGGAGAATTATAAAATTTTTACTCTATCTAAATCATCATTATATAATATTTTTTTTTAAAATAACATTATATCTATGAAATGAACAAGCAAGTAGTTGCATGATGATTTATTATTATTATATATATATCTTATTTTCATAACATCTTTCACAAAAATAATAAACACAGTACAAAACAGTGCTTTTAATTTTCTTTTGTCTCCTATTAGAACACACCATAGTCTCTCATATAATACACACTATATATGACTATAAAACACAATTCCACCAGAAAAATATATCTTATTAAGAAATTATATTATATATTTAGCCCTTCAAAAAAAGAAAACAAAATTGACAGAAGAGAGCTAAAGTTAATTCCACCAGAAAAAGTAAAAAAAAAAAAGAAAAAAGAAAAAGATGATGAGACTGCAATAACATTATTAGTGTTGCCAGAGAGAACATTGAAGGGAAGAAGAAAAAGAAGAAGAAGAAGAAATAGAAAGATTAGAAGGAGAAGAAGGAAGAACAGAATCTGACTCGAGCAGCATTGACATCATGATGTCGCTGCTGTTATTATTATTGTTATGATTAATGAAGCAGCCATAACAATCATGATCATGATCATCATAAATGCTTCCCTGATTCCAAGGGTAACAGTTACCGTCAAACGGATCGAAGAACACCAACTGATCAAGATCGTTGATCCCACTCGGATCTACTTCAGCTACTTCGAAGCTGTTTCCAAGCGGAGGAAGCTCAACGATTTCGCCAAGCTCCTCATCCTCGGAGGTGGTAGTGGTGGTGGTGGTGGAAGAGGAAGAGGATTCATCCTCCGGCGGTGGAGGAGGAGTAGGAGTAGGAGTAGGAGGAGGGGGAATCATTGCGGCGGCTTTGGCGGCGGCGGCCTGGACGTCGCGGGGG